>NW_027141565.1:1471657-1776236 GCF_036365525.1 Heterodontus francisci
AAGCCCTCTCCTCACTTATACTGTTCAGCTGGTAACATGTCCCGTGTATATTAAACCATCAGGGGAACACACTCTCCTCACTCATACTGTTCACCTGGTAACATGTCCTGTGCGTGTTAAACCATCAGGGGAACACACTCTCCTCACTTATACTGTTCACCTGGTAACATGTCCTGTGCGTGTTAAACCATCAGGGGAACACACTCTCCTCACTTATACTGTTCACGTGGGGAAATATCCCGTCAGTATTAAACCATCAGGGGAACACACTCTCCTCACTTATACTGTTCACCTGGTGACATGTCCCGTGTGTATTAACCAATCAGGGGAACTCACTCTCCTCACTTATACTGTTCACCTGGTAACATGTCCTATGCATGTTAAACCATCAGGGGAACACACTCTCCTCACTTATACTGTTCACCTGGTGCCATGTCCCGTCAGTATTAAACCATCAGGGCAAGACACTCTCCTCCCTTTTCTGTTCACCTGGTAACATGTCCCGTGTGTATTAAACCATCAGGGGAACTCACTGTCCTCACTTCAGCTGTTCACCTGGTTACATGTCCCTTGTATATTAAACCATCAGGGGAAAGCCCTCTCCTCACTTATACTGTTCACCTGGTAATATGTCCCGTGTATATTAAACCATCAGGGGAACACACTCTCCTCAATTATACTGTTCACCTGGTAACATCTCCCGTGAGTATTAAACAATCAGGGGAACACACTCTCCTCACTTATACAGTTCACCTGGTAACATGTCCTGTGTATATTTAACGATCAGGGGAACACACTCTCCTCACTTATACTGTTCACCTGGTAACATGTCCCGTGTGTATTAAACCATCAGGGGAACTCACTGTCCTCACTTCTACTGTTCACCTGGTAACATGTCCCGTGTATATTAAACCATCAGGGGAACACATTCTCCTCACTTATACTGTTCACGTTGTAACATGTCCCGTGTATATTAAACAATCAGGGGAAAACACTCTCCTCACTTATACTTTTCACCTGGTAACATGTCCCGTGTAGATTAAACCATCAGGGGAACACATTCTCCTCACTTATACTGTTCTGCTGCTAACATGTCCCGTGTATATTGAAACATCAGGGAAACACACTCTCCTCACTTATACTCGTCACCTGGTAACATGTCCCGTGTATATTGAACGATCAGGGGAATACAGTCTCCTCACTTATACTGTTCACCTGGAAACATGTCCATTGTATATTAAACCATCAGGGGAACACACTCTCCTCACTTATACTGTTCACCTGGTAACATGTCCCGCCAGTATTAAACCATCAGGGGAAGACACTCTCCTCCCTTTTCTGTTCACCTGGTAACATGTCCCGTGTGTATTAAACCATCAGGGGAACTCACTGTCCTCACTTATACTGTTCACCTGTTAACATGTCCCGTGTATATTAAACCATCAGGGGAATACATTCTCCTCACTTATACTGTTCACCAGCTAACATGTCCCGTGTATATTAAACCATCAGTGGAACACATTCTCCTCACTTATACAGTTCACCTGGTAACATGTCCCTTGTATATTAAACCATCAGGGGAAAGCCCTCTCCTCACTTATACTGTTCAGCTGGTAACATGTCCCGTGTATATTGAACCATCAGGGGAATAAAGTATACTCACTTATACTCTTCACCTGGTAACATGTCCCGTGTATATGAAACCATCAGGGGAACACACTCTCCTCACTTACACTGTTCACCTGTTAACATGTCCTGTGCGTGTTAAACCATCAGGGGAACACACTCTCCTCACTTATACTGTTCACCTGGTAACATGTCACTTGTATATTAAACCATCAGGGGAAAGCACTGTCCTCACTTATACTGTTCAGCTGGTAATATGTCCCGTGTATATTAAACCATCAGGGGAACACACTCTCCTCACTTATACTGTTCACGTTGTAACATGTCCCGTGTATATTAAACCATCAGGGGAACACATTCTCCTCACATTTACTGTTCACGTTGTAACATGTCCCGTGTATATTAAACAATCAGGGGAACACACTCTCCTCACTTATACTTTTCACCTGGTAACATGTCCCGTGTTGCTTAAACCATCAGGGGATCACATTCTCCTCACTTATTCTGTTCACATGCTAACATGTCCCGTGTATATTGAACCATCAGGGGAATCCAGTCTCCTCACTTATATTGTTCACCTGGTAACATGTCCCGTGTATATTTAACCATCAGGGGAACACACTCTCCTCACTTATACTCGTCACCTGGTAACATGTCCCGTGTATATTGAACCATCAGGGGAACACACTCTCCTCACTTATGCTGTTCACCGGGTAACATGTCCCGTGTATATTAAACCATCAGGGGAATACACTCTCCTCACTTATACTGTTCACCAGGTAACATGTCCCGTGTATATTAAACCATCAGGGGAATACACTCTCCTCACTTATACTGTTCACCAGGTAACATGTCCCGTGTATATTAAACCATCAGGGGAACACATTCTCCTCACTTATACAGTTCACCTGGTAACATGTCCCGTGTGTATTAAAGCATCAGGGGAACTCATTGTCCTTACTTATACTGTTCACCGGGTAACATGTCCCGTGTATATTAAACCATCAGGGGAATACACTCTCCTCACTTATACTGTTCACCAGGTAACATGTCCCGTGTATATTAAACCATCAGTGGAACACATTCTCCTCACTTATACTGTTCACCGGCTAACATGTCCCGTGTATATTAAACCATCAGGGGAACACACTGTCCTCACTTATACTGTTCACCAGATAACATGTCCCGTGTATATTGAACCATCAGGGGAATAAAGTATCCTCACTTATACTCTTCATCTGGTAACATGTCCCGTGTATATTAAACCATCAGGGGAACATACTCTCCTCACTTATACTGTTCACCTGGTAACATGTCCCTTGTATATTAAACTATCAGGGGAACACACTCTCCTCTCTTATACTGTTCACCTGGTAACATGTCCCGTGTATATTAAACCATCAGGGGAAAGCACTGTCCTCACTTATACTGTTCACCTGCTAATATGTCCCGTGTATATTAAACCATCAGGGGAAAGCCCTCTCCTCACTTATACTGTTCACCTTGTAATATGTCCCGTGTATATTAAACCATCAGGGGAACACACTCTCCTCACTTATACTGTTCACGTTGTAACATGTCCCGTGTATATTAAACCATCAGGGGAACACACACTCCTCACTTATACTTTTCACCTGGTAACATGTCCCGTGTATATTAAACCATCAGGGGAACACATTCTCCTCACTTATACTGTTCACCTGCTAATTTGTCCCGTGTATATTGAACCATCAGGGGAACACACTCCCCTCACTTATACTGTTCACCTGGTAACATGTCGAATGTATATTAAACCATCAGGGGAACACATTCTCCTCACAGATACTGTTCACCTGCTAACATGTCCCGTGTCTATTAAACAATGAGGGGAACAAACTCTCCTCACTTATACTGTTCACCTGGTAACATGTCGAAAGTATATTTAGCTATCAGGGGAACCCTCTCTCTTCACTTATATTGTTCACCTGGAAACATGTACCATGTATATTAAACCATCAGGGGAACATACTCTCTTCACATATACTATTCACCTGGTAACATGTCCCGTGTATATTAGACCATCAGGGGAACACACTCTCCTCACTTCTACTCTTCACCTGGTGACACGTCCCGTGCGTGTTAAACCATCAGGGGAACACACTCTCCTCACTTATACTGCTCACCTGGTAACATGTCCCGTGTATATTAAACCATCAGGGGAACACATTCTCCTCACTTATAATGTTCACCTGGTAACATGTCCTGTGTATATTATACAATCAGGGGAACACACTCTCCTCACTTAAACTGTTCACGTTGTAACATGTCCCGTGTATATTAAACCATCAGGGGAACACACTCTCCTCACTTATACTGTCCACTGGTAACATGTCCCGTGTATATTAAACCATCAGGGGAATACATTCTCCTCAGTTATACTGTTCACCTGGTAACATGTCCCGTGTATATTAAACCATCAGGGGAATACATTCTCCTCAGTTATACTGTTCACCTGCTAACATGTCCCGTGTGTATTAAACCATCAGGGGAAAGCCCTCTCCTCACTTATACTGTTCACCTGGTAACATGTCCCGTGTATATTAAATCATCAGGGGAAAGCCCTCTCCTCACTTATACTGTTCACCTGGTAACATGTCCCGTGTATATTATACCATCAGGGGAACACACTCTCCTCACTTATACTGTTCACCTGGTAACTTGTCCCGTGTATATTAAACCATCACGGGAACACACTCTCCTCACTTATACTGTTCACCTGGTAACATGTCCCGTGTATATTTAACAATCAGGGGAACACACTCTCCTCACTTATGCTGTTCACCTGGGAACATGTCCCGTGTATATTAAACAATCAGGGGAACACACTCTCCTCACTTATACTGTTCACCTGGTAACATGTCTCGTGTATATTAAACAATCAGGGGAACTCACTGTCCTCACTTCTACTGTTCACCTGGTAACATGTCCCGTGTATATTACACCATCAGGGGAACACACTCTCCTCACTTATACTGTTCACGTTGTAACATGTCCCGTGTATATTAAACCATCAGGGGAACACACTCTCCTCACTTATACTTTTCACCTGGTAACATGTCCCGTGTAGATTAAACCATCAGGGGAACACACTCTCCTCACTGATACTGTTCACCTGGTAACATGTCCCGTGTATATTGAACCATCAGGGGAATACACTCTCCTCACTTATATTGTTCACCTGGTAACATGTCCCGTGTATATTTAACCATCAGGGGAACACACTCTCCTCACTTATACTCGTCACCTGGTAACATGTCCCGTGTATATTGAAACATCAGGGGAATACAGTCTCCTCACTTATACTGTTCACCTGGAAACATGTCCATTGTATATTAAACCATCAGGGGAACACACTCTCCTCACTTATACTGTTCACCTGGTAACATGTCCCGCCAGTATTAAACCATCAGGGGAAGACACTCTCCTCCCTTTTCTGTTCACCTGGTAACATGTCCCGTGTGTATTAAACCATCAGGGGAACTCACTGTCCTCACTTATACTGTTCACCTGGTAACATGTCCCGTGTATATTAAACCATCAGGGGAATACATTCTCCTCACTTATACTGTTCACCAGCTAACATGTCCCGTGTATATTAAACCATCAGTGGAACACATTCTCCTCACTTATACAGTTCACCTGGTAACATGTCCCGTGTATATTAAACCATCAGGGGAACACACTGTCCTCACTTATACTGTTCACCAGATAACATGTCCCGTGTATATTGAACCATCAGGGGAATAAAGTATCCTCACTTATGCTCTTCACCTGGTAACATGTCACGTGTATATTAAACCATCAGGGGAACACACTCTCCTCACTTATACTGTTCACCTGGTAACATGTCCCTTGTATATTAAACCATCAGAGGAAAGCTCTCTCCTCACTTATACTGTTCAGCTGGTAACATGTCCCGTGTATATTAAAACATCAGGGGAAAGCACTCTCCTCATTCATACTGTTCACCTGGTGGCATGTCCTGTGCGTGTTAAACCATCAGGGGAACACACTCTCCTCACTTATACTGTTCACCTGGTAACATGTCCTGTGCGTGTTAAACCATCAGGGGAACACACTCTCCTCACTTATACTGTTCAGCTGGTAACATGTCCCGTGTATATTAAAACATCAGGGGAAAGCACTCTCCTCACTCATACTGTTCACCTGGTGGCATGTCCTGTGCGTGTTAAACCATCAGGGGAACACACTCTCCTCTCTTATACTGTTCACCTGGTAACATGTCCCGTGTATATTCAACCAACAGGGGAAAGCCCTCTCCTCACTTATACTTTTCACCTGGTAATATGTCCCGTGTATATTATCCATCAGGGGAACACACTCTCCTCACTTATACTGTTCACATTGTAACATGTCCCGTGTATATTAAACCATCAGGGGAAAGCCCTCTCCTCACTTATACTGTTCAGCTGGTAACATGTCCCGTGTATATTAAACCATCAGGGGAACACACTGTCCTCACTTATACTGTTCACCAGATAACATGTCCCGTGTATATTGAACCATCAGGGGAATAAAGTATCCTCACTTATGCTCTTCACCTGGTAACATGTCACGTGTATATTAAACCATCAGGGGAACAAACTCTCCTCACTTATACTGTTCACCTGGTAACATGTCCCGTGTGTATTAAACAATCAGGGGAACACACTCTCCTCACTTATACTGTTCACCTGGTAACATGTCCCTTGTATATTAAACCATCAGAGGAAAGCTCTCTCCTCACTTATACTGTTCAGCTGGTAACATGTCCCGTGTATATTAAAACATCAGGGGAAAGCACTCTCCTCATTCATACTGTTCACCTGGTGGCATGTCCTGTGCGTGTTAAACCATCAGGGGAACACACTCTCCTCACTTATACTGTTCACCTGGTAACATGTCCTGTGCGTGTTAAACCATCAGGGGAACACACTCTCCTCACTTATACTGTTCAGCTGGTAACATGTCCCGTGTATATTAAAACATCAGGGGAAAGCACTCTCCTGACTCATACTGTTCACCTGGTGGCATGTCCTGTGCGTGTTAAACCATCAGGGGAACACACTCTCCTCTCTTATAGTGTTCACCTGGTAACATGTCCCGTGTATATTCAACCATCAGGGGAAAGCCCTCTCCTCACTTATACTTTTCACCTGGTAATATGTCCCGTGTATATTAACCATCAGGGGAACACACTCTCCTCACTTATACTGTTCACATTGTAACATGTCCCGTGTATATTAAACCATCAGGGGAACACACTCTCCTCACTTATACTTTTCACCTGGTAACATGTCCCGTGTATATTAAACCATCAGGGGAACACATTCTCCTCACTTATACTGTTCACGTTGTAACATGTCCCGTGTATATTAAACCATCAGGGGAACACACTCTCCTCACTTATACTGTTCACCTGCTAATTTGTCCCGTGTATATTGAACCATCAGGGGAACACACTCTCCTCACTTATACTGTTCACCAGGTAGCATGTCCCGTGTATTTTAAACCATCAGGGGAACAAACTCCCCTCACTTATATTGTTCACCTGGCAACATGTCCCGTGGAAATTTAACCTTCAGGGGAACACACTCTCCTCACTTATTCTGTTCACCAGGTAACATGTCCCGTGTATATTTAACAATCAGGGGAACACACTCTCCTCACTTATACTGTTCACCTGGTAACATGTCCTGTGTGTATTAAACAATCAGGGGAAAAACCCTCTCCTCACTTATACTGTTCAGCTGGTAACATGTCCCGTGTATATTAAACCATCAGGGGAAAAACCCTCTCCTCACTTATAATGTTCAGCTGGTAACATGTCCCGTGTATATTAAACCATCAGGGGAACACACTCTCCTCACTTATACTGTTCCCCTGGTAACATGTCCCGTGTATATTAAACCATCACGGGAACACACTCTCCTCACTTATACTGTTCACCTGGTAACTTGTCCCGTGTGTATTAAACCATCAGGGGAAAAACCCTCTCCTCACTTATAATGTTCAGCTGGTAACATGTCCCGTGTATATTAAACCATCAGGGGAAAAACCCTCTCCTCACTTATAATGTTCAGCTGGTAACATGTCCCGTGTATATTAAACCATCAGGGGAACACACTCTCCTCACTTATACTGTTCACCTGGTAACATGTCCCGTGTATATTAAACAATCAGGGGAACACACTCTCCTCACTTATACTGTTCACCTGGTAACATGTCCCGTGTATATTAAACCATCACGGGAACACACTCTCCTCACTTATACTGTTCACCTGCTAACATGTCCCGTGTATACTAAACCATCAGGGGAACACACTCTCCTCACTTATACTGTTCACCTGGTAACATGTCCCGTGTGTATTAAACCATCAGGGGAACACACTCTCCTCACTTATACTGTTCACCTGCTAACATGTCCCGTGTATATTAAACAATGAGGGGAACACACTCTCCTCACTTATACTGTTCATCTGGTAACATGTCCCATGTATATTAAACCATCAGGGGAACACACTCTCTTCACATATACTGTTCACCTGGTAACATGTCCCATGTATATTAAACCATCAGGGGAACACACTCTCTTCACATATACTGTTCACCTGGTAACATGTCCCGTGTATATTAGACCATCAGGGGAACACAATCTCCTCACTTCTACTCTTCACCTGGTGACACGTCCCGTGCATGTTAAACCATCAGGGGAACGCATTCTCCTCACTTATACTGTTCACCTGGTAACATGTCACGTGTATATTAAACCATCAGGGGAATACATTCTCCTCACTTATACTGTTCACCAGCTAACATGTCCCGTGTATATTAAACCATCAGTGGAACACATTCTCCTCACTTATACAGTTCACCTGGTAACATGTCCCTTGTATATCAAACCATCAGGGGAAAGCCCTCTCTTCACTTATACTGTTCAGCTGGTAACATGTCCCGTATATATTATACCATCAGGGGAACACACTGTCCTCACTTATACTGTTCACCAGATAACATGTCCCTTGTATATTGAACCGTCAGGGGAATAAAGTATCCTCACTTATACTCTTCACCTGGTAACATGTCCCGTGTATATTAAACCATCAGGGGAACACACTCTCCTCACTTACACTGTTCACCTGGTAACATGTCCTGTGCGTGTTAAACCATCAGGGGAACACACTCTCCTCACTTATACTGTTCACCTGGTAACATGTCCCTTGTATATTAAACCATCAGAGGAAAGCCCTCTCCTCACTTCTACTCTTCACCTTTTGACACGTCCCGTGCATGTTAAACCATCAGGGGAACGCATCCTCCTCACTTATAATGCTCACCTGGTAACATGTCCCGTGAGTATTAAACAATCAGGGGAACACAATCTCCTCACTTACACTGTTCAACTGCTAACATGTCCCGTGTATATTGAACCATCAGGGGAATACAGTATCCTCACTTATACTGTTCACCTGGTGACATGTCCCGTGTATATTAAACCATCAGGGGAAAGCCCTCTCCTCAATTATACTGTTCAGCTGGTAACATGTCCCGTGTATATTATACCATCAGGGGAACACACTCTCCTCACTTATACTGTTCACCTGGTATCATGTCCTGTGTATATTAAACCATCAGGGGAACACACTCTCCTCACTTATAATGCTCACCTGGTAACATGTCCCGTGAGTATTCAACAATGAGGGGAACACACTCTCCTCACTTATACTGTTCACGTTGTAACATGTCCCGCGTATATTAGACCATCAGCGGAACACACTCTCCTGACTTCTACTCTTCACCAGGTGACACGTCCCGTGCGTGTTAAACCATCAGGGGAACACATTCTCCTCACTTATACTGTTCACCTGGTAACTTGTCCCGTTTATATTTAACAATCAGGGGAACACACTCTCCTCACTTATGCTGTTCACCTGCTAACATGTCCCGTGTATATTAAACAATGAGGGGAAAACACTCTCCTCACTTATACTCGTCACCAGGTAACATGTCCCACGTATGTTAAGCAATCAGGGGAACACGCTCTCTTCACTTATACTGTTCACCTGGTAACATGTCCCATGTATATTAAACCATCAGGGGAACACACTCTCTTCACATATACTGTTCACCTGGTAACATGTCCCGTGTATATTAGACCATCAGGGGAACACAATCTCCTCACTTCTACTCTTCACCTGGTGACACGTCCCGTGCATGTTAAACCATCAGGGGAACACATTCTCCTCACTTACAATGCTCACCTGGTAACATGTCCCGTGAGTATTAAACAATCAGGGGAACACAATCTCCTCACTTATACTTTTCACCTGCTCACATGTCCCGTGTATATTAAACCATCAGGGTAATACATTCTCCTCACTTATACTGTTCACCTGGTAACATGTCCCGTGTATATTAAACCATCAGGGGAACACATTCTCCTCACTTATACTGTTCACCTGGTAACATGTCCCGTGTATAATAAACCATCGGGGGAATCCCTATCCTCAATTATACTGTTCAGCTGGTAACATGTCCCGTGTATATTATACTATCAGGGGAACACACTGTCCTCACTTATACTGTTCACCTGGTAACATGTCCCGTGGATATTAAACCATCAGGGGAAAGCCCTCTCCTCAATTATACTGTTCAGCTGGTAACATGTCCCGTGTATATTATACCATCAGGGGAACACACTCTCCTCACTTATACTGTTCACCTGGTATCATGTCCTGTGTATATTAAACCATCAGGGGAACACACTCTCCTCACTTATACTATTCACCTGGTAACATGTCCTGTGCGTGTTAAACCATCAGGGGAACACTCTCGCCTCACTTATAATGTTCAACTGGTGACATGTCCCGTCAGTATTAAACCATCAGGGGAAGACACTCTCCTCACTTATACTGTTCACCTGGTAACATGACCCGTTTATATTAAACCATCAGGGGAACACTCTCTCCTCTCTTATACTGTTCACGTGGGGAAATGTCCCGTCAGTATTAAACCATCAGGGGAACACAATCTGCTCACTTAAACTGTTCACCTGGTAACATGTCCCGTGTGTATTAAACCATCAGGGGAACACACTCTCCTCACTTATACTGTTCACCTGGTAACATGTCCCGTTTATATTAAACCATCAGGGGAACACTCTCTCCTCACTTATACTGTTCACGTGGGGAAATGTCCCGTCAGTATTAAACCATCAGGGGAACACAATCTGCTCACTTAAACTGTTCACCTGGTAACATGTCCCGTGTGTATTAAACCATCAGGGGAACACACTCTCCTCACTTATACTGTTCACCTGGTGACATGTCCCGTGTGCATTAAACAATCAGGGGAACACACTCTCCTCACTTATACTGTTCACCTGGTGACATGTCCCGTGAGTATTAGACAATCAGGGGATCACACTATCCTCACTTCTACTGTTCACATGGTGACATGTCCCGTGTGTATAAAACAATCTGGGGAACACACTCTCCTCACTTATAAAGTTCACCTGGTGACATGTCCCGTGTGTATTAAACAATCAGGGGATCAAACACTCCTCACTTATACAGTTCACCTGGCAACATTTCCCGTTTGTATATAAAAATCAGGGGAACACACTCTCCTCACTTATTCTGTTCACCTGGTAACATGTCCCGTGTTTATTAAACCATCAGGGGAACTCACTCCCCTCACTTATAGATTTCACCTGGTAACATGTCCCATGTGCATTAAACAATCAGGGGAACACACTCTCCTCACTTATACTGTTCACCTGGTGACATGTCCCGTGTGTATAAAACAATCAGGGGAACACACTCTCCTCACTATTCTGTTCACCTGGTAACATGTCCCGTGTGTATTAAACAATCAGGGGAACACACTCTCCTCACTTATACTGTTCACCTGGTAACATGTCCCGTATGCATTAAACCATCAGGGGAACACACTCTCCTCACTTATACTGTTCACCTGGGAACATGTCCCGTGCGCATTAAACAATCAGGGGAACACACTCTCCTCACTGATACTGTTCACCTGGTAACATGTCCCGTGTGCATTAAACCATCAGGGGAACACACTCTCCTCACTTATACTGTTCACCTGGGAACATGTCCCGTGCGTATTAAACAATCAGCGGAACACACTCTCCTGACTTATACTGTTCACCTGGTGACGTGTCCCGTGTGCATTAAACAATCAGGGGAAAACACTCTCCTCACTATTCTGTTCACCTGGTAACATGACCCGTGTGTATTAAACAATCAGGGGAATACACTCTCCTCACTTATACTGTTCACCTGGTAACATGTCCCATGTATATTAAACCATCAGTGGAGCACACTCTCTTCACTTATACTGTTCACCTGTTAACATGTCCCATGTATATGAAACCATCAGGGGTACACACTCTCCTCACTTCTGCTGTTCACCTGGTAACATGTCCCGTGTGCATTAAAAAATCAGGGGAACACATTCTCTTCACTTATACTTTTCACGTAGTGACATGTCCTGTGTATATTAAACCATCAGGGGAACACACTCTCCTCACTTATACTCTTCAACAGGTAACATGTCCTGTGAATATTAAACCATCAGGGGAACACACTCTCCTCACTTATACTGTTCACCTGGTGACATGTCCCGTGTATTTTAAACCATCAGGGGAACACACTCTGCTCACTTATACTGTTCACCTGGTGACATGTCCCGCGTATATTAAACCATCATGGGAACACACTCTCCTCACTTACACTGTTCACCTGGTGACATGTCCCATGTATATTAAACCATCAGTGGAAGACCCTCTCCTCACTTATACTGTTCACCTGGTAACATGTCCCGTGCAAGTTAAACCATCATGGGAACTCACTCTCCTCACTTATAGATTTCACCTGGTAACATATCCCGTGTGCATTAAACAATCAGGGGAACACACTCTCCTCACTTATTCTGTTCTCCTGGTGACATGTCCCGTGTGTATTATACAATCAGGGGAACACACTCTCCTCACTTATACTGTTCATCTGGTAACATGTCCCGTGCGTATTAAACAATCAGCGGAAAACACTCTCCTCACTTATATCATTGACCTGGTAACATGTCCCGTGTATATTAAACAATCAGGGGAACACACTCTCCTCACTTGTACTGTTCACCTGGTAACATGTCCCGTGTGTATTAAACAATCAGGGGAACACACTCTCCTCACTTATACTGTTCACCTGGTAACATGTCCCATGTGTATTAAACAATCAGGGGAACACACTCGCCTCACTTATACTGTTCACCTGGTGACGTGTCCCTTGTATATTAAACAATCAGGGGAACACACTCTCCTCACTTAAACTGTTCACCTGGTAACATGTCCCGTGTGTATTAAACAATCAGGGGAACACACTCTCCTCACTTATACTGTTCACCTGGTAACATGTCCCGTGTGTATTAAACTATCAGGGGAACACACTCTCCTCACTTATACTGTTCACCTGGTGACGTGTCCCTTGTATATTAAACAATCAGGGGACCACACTCTCCTCACTTATACTGTTCACCTGGTGACGTGTCCCGTGTGCATTAAACAATCAGGGGAACACACTCTCCTCACTTCTACTGTTCTCCTGGTAACATGTCTCGTGTGCATGAAAAAATCAGGGGAATACACTCTCCTCACTTATACTGTTCATCTTAACATGTCCCGTGCGTATTAAACAATCAGGGGAACACACTCTCCTCTCTTATACTGTTCTTCTGGTAACATGTCCCGTGTGCATTAAACAATCAGGGGAACACACTCTCCTCACTTATACTGTTCATCTGGTAACATGTCCCGTGCGTATTAAACTATCAGGGGAACACACTCTCCTCACTTATACTGTTCACCTGGTGACGTGTCCCGTGTATATTAAACAATCAGGGGAACACACTCTCCTCTCTTATACTGTTCATCTGGTAACATGTCCCGTGCGTATTAAACTATCAGGGGAACACACTCTCCTCACTTATACTTGTCACCTGGTAACATGTCCCGTGTGCATTAAACAATCAGGGGAACACAATCTCCTCACTTATACTGTTCATCTGGTAACATGTCCCGTGCGTATTAAACAATCAGGGGAACACACTCTCCTCACTTATACTGTTCATCTGGTAACATGTCCCGTGCGGATTAAACTATCTGGGGAACACACTCTCCACAATTATACTGTTCACCTGGTAACATGTCCCGTGTGCATTAAACAATCAGGGGAACACAATCTCCTCACTTATACTGTTCATCTGGTAACATGTCCCGTGCGTATTAAACAATCAGGGGAACACACTCTCCTCACTTATACTGTTCATCTGGTAACATGTCCCGTGCGGATTAAACAATCAGGGGAACACACTGTCCTCACTTATACTGTTCACCTGGTGACGTGTCCCGTGTGTATTAAACCATCAGGGGAACACAATTTCCTCAAATATACTTTTCACCTGGTAACATGTCCCTTGTGCATTAAACAATCAGGGGCAAACACTCTCCTCACTATACTGTTCACCTGGTAACATGTCCTGTGTATATTAAACCATCAGGGGAACACACTCTCCTCACTTATACTGTTCACCTGGTAACATGTCCCGTGTATATTAAATAATCAGGGGAACACACTCTCCTCACTTATACTGTTCAACCTGGTGACATGTCCCGTGTGCATTAAACAATCAGGGGAAAACACTCTCCTCACTTCTACTGTTCACCTGGTAACATGTCCCGTGCGTATTAAACAATCAGGGGAACACACTCTCCTCACTTATACTGTTCACCTGGTGACGTGTCCCGTGTGCATTAAACAATCAGGGGAAAACACTCTCCTCACTTATACTGTTCACCTGGTAACATGTCCCGTGTATATTAAACCATCAGGGGAAAACAATCTCCTCACTTATACTGTTCACCTGGTGACATGTCCCGTGCGTATTAAACAATCAGGGGAACACACACTCCTCACTTATACTGTTCTTCTGGTAACATGTCCCGTGTGCATTAAACAATCAGGGGAACACACTCTCCTCACTTCTACTGTTCATCTGGTAACATGTCCCGTGCGTATTAAACTATCAGGGGAACACACTCTCCTCACTTATACTGTTCACCTGGTGACGTGTCCCGTGTATATTAAACAATCAGGGGAACACACTCTCCTCACTTATACTGTTCACCTGGTAACATGTCCCGTGTATACTAAACCATCAGGGGAACACACTCTCCTCTCTTATACTGTTCATCTGGTAACATGTCCCGTGCGTATTAAACTATCAGGGGAACACACTCTCCTCACTTATACTTGTCACCTGGTAACATGTCCCGTGTGCATTAAACAATCAGGGGAACACATTCTCCTCACTTATACTGTTCATCTGGTAACATGTCCCGTGCGTATTAAACAATCAGGGGAACTCACTCTCCTCACTTATACTGTTCATCTGGTAACATGTCCCGTGCGGATTAAACTATCAGGGGAACACACTCTCCACAATTATACTGTTCACCTGGTGACGTGTCCCGTTTGCATTAAACAATCAGGGGAACACACTCTCCTCACTTATACTGTTCACCTGGTGACGTGTCCCGTGTGTATTAAACAATCAGGGGAACACACTCTCCTCAAATATACTTTTCACCTGGTAACATGTCCCGTGTGCATTAAACAATCAGGGGAAAACACTCTCCTCACTATACTTTTCACCTGGTAACATGTCCTGTGTATATTAAACCATCAGGGGAACACACTCTCCTCACTTATACTGGTCACCTGGTAACATGTCCCGTGCGTATTAAACAATCAGGGGAAATCACTCTACTCACTTACACTGTTCACCTGGTAACATGTCCCGTGTATATTAAATAATCAGGGGAACACACTCTCCTCACTTATACTGTTCATCTGGTAACATGTCCCGTGCGTATTAAACCATCAGGGGAACACACTCTCCTCACTTATACTGTTCACCTGGTGACATGTCCCGTGTGCATTAAACAATCAGGGGAACACAACCTCCTCACTGACACTGTTCACCTGGTAACATGTCCCGTGTATATTAAATAATCAGGGGAAGACACTCTCCTCACTTATACTGTTCACCAGGTGACATGTCCCGTGTGCATTAAACAATCAGGGGAAAGCACTCTCCTCACTTCTACTGTTCACCTGGTATCATGTCCCGTGCGTATTAAACAATCAGGGGAACACACTCTCCTCACTTATACTGTTCACCTGGTGACGTGTCCCGTGTGCATTAAACAATCAGGGGAAAACACTCTCCTCACTTATACTGTTCACCTGGTAACATGTCCCGTGTATATTAAACCATCAGGGGAAAACAATCTCCTCACTTATACTGTTCAACTGGTGACATGTCCCGTGCGTATTAAACAATCAGGGGAACACACTCTCCTCACTTATACTGTTCATCTGGTAACATGTCCCGTGCGTATTAAACAATCAGGGGAACACACTCTCCTCACTTATACTGTTCATCTGGTAACATATCCCGTGCGTATTAAACAATCAGGGGAACACACTCTCCTCACTTATACTGTTCACCTGGTAACATGTCTTGTGTATATTAAACAATCAGGGGAACTCACTCTCCTCACTTATACTGTTCACCTGGTAACATGACCCGTGCATATTAAGCCATCTGGGGAACACACTCTCTTCAATTATACTTTTCACCGAGTGACATGTCCTGTGCATTTTAAACCATCAGTGGAACACACTCTCCTCACTTATACTCTTCACCAGGTAACATGTCCTGTGAATATTAAACCATCAGGGGAACACACTCTCCTCACTTATACTGTTCACCTGGTGACATGTCCCGTCTATATTAAACCATCATGGGAACACACTATCCTCACTTATACTGTTCACCTTATGACATGTCCCACGTATATTAAACCATCAGTGGAACACCCTCTCCTCACTTATACTGTTCACCAGGGAACATGTCCCGTCTAAGTTAAACCATCATGGGAACTCAGTCTCCTCACTTATAGATTTCACCTGGTAACATGTCCCGTGTGTATTAAACAATCAGGGGAACACAGTCTCCTCACTGATACTGTTCACCTGGTGACGTGTTCCGTGTGTATTAAACAATCAGGGGAACACACTCTCCTCACTCATACTATTCACCTTGTAACATGTCCCATGTGTATTAAACAATCAGGGGAACACACTCTCCTCACTTATACTCTTCACCTGGTAACATGTCCCGTGCGTATTAAACAATCAGCGGAACACACTCTCCTCACTTATACTGTTCACCTGGTAACATGACCCGTGTGTATTAAACAATCAGGGGAACACACTCTCCTCACTTCTACTGTTCATCTGGTAACATGTCCCGTGCGTATTAAACTATCAGGGGAACACACTCTCCTCACTTATACTGTTCACCTGGTGACGTGTCCCGTGTATATTAAACAATCAGGGGAACACACTCTCCTCACTTATACTGTTCACCTGGTAACATGTCCCGTGTATATTAAACCATCAGGGGAACACACTCTCCTCTCTTATACTGTTCATCTAGTAACATGTCCCGTGCGTATTAAACTATCAGGGGAACACCCTCTCCTCACTTATACTTGTCACCTGGTAACATGTCCCGTGTGCATTAAACAATCAGGGGAACACATTCTCCTCACTTATACTGTTCATCTGGTAACATGTCCGGTGCGTATTAAACAATCAGGGGAACTCACTCTCCTCACTTATACTGTTCATCTGGTAACATGTCCCGTGCGGATTAAACTATCAGGGGAACACACTCTCCACAATTATACTGTTCACCTGGTGACGTGTCCCGTGTGTATTAAACAATCAGGGGAACACACTCTCCTCAAATATACTTTTCACCTGGTAACATGTCCCGTGTGCATTAAACAATCAGGGGAAAACACTCTCCTCACTATACTGTTCACCTGGTAACATGTCCTGTGTATATTAAACCATCAGGGGAACACACTCTCCTCACTTATACTGGTCACTGGTAACATGTCCCGTGCGTATAAAACAATCAGGGGAATACACTCTACTCACTTACACTGTTCACCTGGTAACATGTCCCGTGTATATTAAATAATCAGGGGAACACACTCTCCTCACTTATACTGTTCATCTGGTATCATGTCCCGTGCGTATTAAACCATCAGGGGAACACACTCTCCTCACTTATACTGTTCACCTGGTGACATGTCCTGTGTATATTAAACAATCAGTGGAACACAACCTCCTCACTTACTTTGTTCACCTGGTAACATGTCCCGTGTATATTAAATAATCAGGGGAACACACTCTCCTCACTTATACTGTTCACCAGGTGACATGTCCCGTGTGCATTAAACAATCAGGGGAAAGCACTCTCCTCACTACTACTGTTCACCTGGTATCATGTCCCGTGCGTATTAAACAATCAGGGGAACACACTCTCCTCACTTATACTGTTCACCTGGTGACGTGTCCCGTGTGCATTAAACAATCAGGGGAAAACACTCTCCTCACTTATACTGTTCACCTGGTAACATGTCCCGTGTATATTAAACCATCAGGGGAAAACAATCTCCTCACTTATACTGTTCACCTGGTGACATGTCCCGTGCGTATTAAACAATCAGGGGAACACACTCTCCTCACTTATACTGTTCATCTGGTAACATGTCCCGTGCGTATTAAACAATCAGGGGAAAACACTCTCCTCACATATACTGTTCACCTGGTAACATGTCTTGTGTATATTAAACAATCAGGGGAACTCACTCTCCTCACTTATACTGTTCACCTGGTAACATGACCCGTGCATATTAAGCCATCTGGGGAACACACTCTCTTCAATTATACTTTTCACCTAGTGACATGTCCTGTGCATATTAAACCATCAGTGGAACACACTCTCCTCACTTATACTCTTCACCAGGTAACATGTCCTGTGAATATTAAACCATCAGGGGAACACACTCTCCTCACATATACTGTTCACCTGGTGACATGTCCCGTCTATATTAAACCATCATGGGAACACACTATCCTCACTTATACTGTTCACCTTATGACATGTCCCACGTATATTAAACCATCAGTGGAACACCCTCTCCTCACTTATACTGTTCACCAGGGAACATGTCCCGTCTAAGTTAAACCATCATGGGAACTCAGTCTCCTCACTTATAGATTTCAC
The DNA here is from genome assembly GCF_036365525.1 of Heterodontus francisci. Lineage (NCBI taxonomy): Eukaryota > Metazoa > Chordata > Chondrichthyes > Heterodontiformes > Heterodontidae > Heterodontus > Heterodontus francisci. The sequence goes on from NW_027141565.1 coordinate 1,490,552, forward strand.
CTGGTAACATGTCCCCTGTGTATTAAACAATCAGGGGAACACAGTCTCCTCACTGATACTGTTCACCTGGTGACGTGTTCCGTGTGTATTAAACAATCAGGGGAACACACTCTCCTCACTCATACTATTCACCTTGTAACATGTCCCATGTGTATTAAACAATCAGGGGAACACACTCTCCTCACTTATACTCTTCACCTGGTAACATGTCCCGTGCGTATTAAACAATCAGCGGAACACACTCTCCTCACTTATACTGTTCACCTGGTGACGTGTCCCGTGTGCATTAAACAATCAGGGGAAAACACTCTCCTCACTTATACTGTTCACCTGGTAACATGACCCGTGTGTATTAAACAATCAGGGGAACACACTCTCCTCACTTATACTGTTCACCTGGCAACATGTCCTGTGTATATTAAACCATCAGGGGAACACACTCTCCTCACTTATACTGTTCACCTGGTAACATGTACCGTGTATATTCAACCATTAGGGGAACACACTCTGCTCACTTATACTGTTCACCTGGTAACATGTCCCGTGTATATTAAACCATCAGGGGAACACACTCTCCTTACTTATACTGTTCAACTGGTGACATGTCCTGTGTATATTAAACCATCAGGGGAACACACTCTCCTCAATTATACTGTTCACCAGGTGACATGTCCCGCGTATATTAAAACATCAGTGGAACTCACTCTCCTCACTTATAGATTTCACCTGGTAACATATCCCGTGAGTATTAAACAATCAGGGGAACACACTCTCCTCACTTATACTGTTCACCTGGGAACATGTCCCGTGTATATTAAACAATCAGGGGAACATACTCTCCTCACTTAGACAGTTCACCTGGTAACAAGTCCTGTGTACATTAAACCATTAGGGGAACACACTCTCCTCACTTACACTGTTCACCTTGTAACATGTCCTGTGTATATTAAAACATCAGGGGAACACACTCTCCTCACTTATACTGTTCACCTGGTAACATGTCCCATGAATATTAAACCATCAGGGGAACACACTCTCCTCACTTACACTGTTCACCTGGTAACATGTCCCGTGTATATTAAACCATCAGGGGAGCACAGTCTCCTCACTTATACTGTTCACCTGGGAACATGTCCCGTGTATATTAAACAATCAGGGGAATATACTCTCCTCACTTATACTGTTCACCTGGTAACATGTCCCATGAATATTAAACCATCAGGGGAACACACTCTCCTCACTTACACTGTTCACCTGGTAACATGTCCCGTGTATATTGAACCATCAGGGGAACACAGTCTCCAAACTTATACTGTTCACCTGGTGACATGTCCTGTGTGCATTAAACAATCAGGGGAACACACTCTCCTCTTTTATACTGTTCACCTGGTAACATGTCCCATGTATATTAAACCATCAGTGGAACACACTCTCCTCACTTACACTGATCACTTGGTAACATGTCCCGTGTATATTATACAATCAGGGGAACAAACTCTCCTCACTTACACTGTTCACCTGGTAACATGTCCCGTGTGTATTAAACCATCAGGGGAACACACTCTCTTCACTTATCGAGTTCACCTGATGACATGTCCCGTGTGCATTAAACAATCAGGGGAAGACACTCTCCTCTCTTATACTGTTCACCTGGTAACATGTCCCATGTATATTAAACCATCAGGGCAACACACTCTCCTCACTTACACTGTTCACTTGGTAACATGTCCCGTGTGTATTAAACCATCAGGGGAACACACTCTCCTCACTTACACTGTTCACCTGGTAACATGGCCTGTGTGTATTAAACAATCAGGGGAACACACTCTCCTCACTTATACTGTTCACCTCGTAACATGTCCCGTGTGTATTAAACCATAAGGGGAACACACTCTCCTCACTTATACTGTTCACCTGGTAACATGTCCAGTGTGTATTAAACCATCAGGGGAACACACTCCCCTCACTTATACTGTTCATCTGGTGACATGTCCCGTGTGTATTAAACCATCAGGGGAACACACTCTCCTCACTTATACTGTTCACCTGGTAACATGTCCTGTGTATATTAAACAATCTGGGGAACACTCTCTCCTCACTTAGAGAGTTCACCTGCTAACATGTCCTGTGTATATTAAACAATCTGGGGAACACTCTCTCCTCACTTAGAGAGTTCACCAGGTAACATGTTAAACCATCAGGGGAACACACTCTCCTCACTTATACTGTTCACCTGGCAACATGTCCCGTGAGTATTAAACAATCAGGGGAACACACTCTCCTCACTTAAACTGTTCACCAGGTGACATGTCCCGTGCGTGTTAAACCATCAGGGGAACACACTCTCCTCACTTATACTGTTCACCTGGTAACATGTCCCGTGAATATTAAACCATCAGGGGAAAGCACTCTCCTCACTTATACTGTTCACCTGGTAACATGTCCCGTGTGCATTAAACCATCAGTGGAACACTCTCTCCTCACTTCTACTGTTCACCTGGTAACATGTCCCATGTATATTAAACCATCAGGGGAACACACTCTCCTCACTTATACTGCTCACCTGGTAACATGTCCCGTGTGTATTAAACAATCAGGGGAACACACTCTCCTCACTTATACTGTTCACCTGGTAACATGTCCCATGTATATTAAACCATCAGGGGAACACACTCTAATCACTTATACTGTTCACCTGGTAACATGTCCCGTGTGTATAAAACAATCAGGGGAACACTCTCTCTTCACTTATGCTGTTCACCTGGTAACATGTCCCGCGTATATTAAACCATCAGTGGAACACACTCTCCTCACTTCTACTCTTCACCTGGTGACACATCCCGTCAGTATGAAACAATCATTGGATCACACTCTCCTCACTTACACTGTTCACCTGGTAACATGTCCCGGGTGTATTGAAGCATCAGGGGAACACATTCTCCTCACTTATACTGTTCACCTGGTAACATGTCCCGTGAGTATTAAACAATCAGGGGAACACACTCTCCTTACTTATACTGTTCACCTGGTAACATGTCCTGTGCATATTAAACCATCAGGGGAACACATTCTCCTCACTTATACTGTTCACCTGCTAACATGTCCCGTGTATATTAAACCATCAGGGGAATACAGTCTCCTCACTTATACTGTTCACCTGGTAACATGCCCTGTGTATATTAAACCATCAAGGGAACACATTCTCCTCACTTATACTGTTCACCTGCTAACATGTCCCGTGAGTATTAAACAATCAGGGGAACACACTCTCCTCACTTCTACTGTTCACCTGGTAACATGTCCCGTGTATATTAAACCATCAGGGGAACACACTCTCCTCACTTATACTGTTCACCTGGTAACATGTCCCGTGTGTATTAAACCATCAGGGGAACACACTCTCCTCACTTATACTGTTCACCTGGTAACATGTCCCGTGTATATTTAACAATTAGGGGAACACACTCTGCTCCCTTATACTGTTCACCTGGTAACATGTCCCGTTTATATTAAACCATCAGGGGAACACATAATCCTCACTTATACTGTTCACCTGCCAACATGTCCCGTGTATATTAAACCATCAGGGGAACACAATCTCCTCACTCATACTGTTCATCTGGAAACATGTCCCATGTATATTAAACCGTCAGGGGAACACACTCTCCTCACTTATACTGTTCGCCTGGTAACGTGTCCCGTGTATATTTAACAATCAGGGGAACACAATCTGCTCACTTATACTGTTCACCTGGTAACATGTCCCGTGTATATTAAACCATCAGGGGAATACCGTCTCCTCACTTATACTGTTCACCTGGTAACATGTCCCGTGTATATTAAACCATCAGCGGAACACACTCTCCTCACTTATACTGTTCACCTGGTAACATGTCCCGTGTATATTAAACCATCAGGGGAAAGCACTCTCCTCACTTATACTGTTCACCTGGTAACATGTCCCGTGTATATTAAACCATCAGGGAAACACACTCTCCTCACTTATTCTGTTTACGTGGTAACATGTCCCTTGCGTGTTAATCAATCAGGGGAACACACTCTCATCACGTATACTGTTCACCTGGTAACATGTCCCGTGCGTGTTAAACCATCAGGGGAACACACTCTCCTCACTTATACTGTTCACCTGGTGACATGTCCCGTGCGTACAAAACAGTCAGGGTAACAATCTCTCCTCATTTATACTGTTCACCTGGCAACATGTCCCGTGTCTACTAAACGATCAGGGGAACACACTCTCCTAATTTATATTGGTCACCTGGAAACTTGTCCCGTGTATATTAAACCATCAGGGGAAAGCACTCTCCTCACTTATACTGTTCACCTGGGAACATGTCCTGTGTATATTAAACCATCAGGGGAACACACTCTCCTCACTTATACTGTTCACCTGGTAACATGTCCCGTGTATATTAAACCATCAGGGGAACACACTCTCCTCACTTATACTGTTCACCTGGTAACAAGTCCCATGTATATTAAACCATCAGGGGAAAGCCCTCTCCTCACTTATACTGTTCAATTGGTGACATGTCACGTGTGTATTAAACAATCAGGGGAACACACTCTCCTCACTTATACTGTTCACTTGCTTACATGTCCCGTGTGTATTAAACCATCAGGGGAACTCACTCTCTTCACTTTTACTGTTCACCTGTTGACATGTCGTGTGTTTTAAACCATCAGGGGAAGACACTCTCCTCACTTATACTGTTCACCTGGTGACATGTCCCGTCAGTATGAAACAATCATTGGATCACACTCTCCTCACTTACACTGTTCACCTGGTAACATGTCCCGGGTGTATTGAAGCATCAGGGGAACACAGTCTCCTCACTTATACTGTTCACCTGGTAACATGTCCCGTGAGTATTAAACAATCAGGGGAACACACTCTCCTTACTTATACTGTTCACCTGGTAACATGTCCTGTGCATATTAAACCATCAGGGGAACACATTCTCCTCACTTATACTGTTCACCTGCTAACATGTCCCGTGTATATTAAAAAATCAGGGGAATACAGTCTCCTCACTTATACTGTTCACCTGGTAACATGCCCTGTGTATATTAAACCATCAAGGGAACACATTCTCCTCACTTATACTGTTCACCTGCTAACATGTCCCGTGAGTATTAAACAATCAGGGGAACACACTCTCCTCACTTCTACTGTTCACCTGGTAACATGTCCCGTGTATATTAAACCATCAGGGGAACACACTCTCCTCACTTATACTGTTCACCTGGTAACATGTCCCGTGTGTATTAAACCATCAGGGGAACACACTCTCCTCACTTATACTGTTCACCTGGTAACATGTCCCGTGTATATTTAACAATTAGGGGAACACACTCTGCTCACTTATACTGTTCACCTGGTGACATGTCCCGTTTATATTAAACCATCAGGGGAACACATAATCCTCACTTATACTGTTCACCTGCTAACATGTCCCGTGTATATTAAACCATCAGGGGAACACAATCTCCTCACTCATACTGTTCATCTGGAAACATGTCCCGTGTATATTAAACCGTCAGGGGAACACACTCTCCTCACTTATACTGTTCGCCTGGTAACGTGTCCCGTGTATATTTAACAATCAGGGGAACACAATCTGCTCACTTATACTGTTCACCTGGTAACATGTCCCGTGTATATTAAACCATCAGGGGAATACCGTCTCCTCACTTATACTGTTCACCTGGTAACATGTCCCGTGTATATTAAACCATCAGCGGAACACACTCTCCTCACTTATACTGTTCACCTGGTAACATGTCCCGTGTATATTAAACCATCAGGGGAAAGCACTCTCCTCACTTATACTGTTCACCTGGTAACATGTCCCGTGTATATTAAACCATCAGGGAAACACACTCTCCTCACTTATACTGTTTACGTGGTAACATGTCCCTTGCGTGTTAATCAATCAGGGGAACACACTCTCATCACGTATACTGTTCACCTGGTAACATGTCCCGTGCGTGTTAAACCATCAGGGGAACACACTCTCCTCACTTATATTGTTCACCTGGTGACATGTCCCGTGCGTACAAAACAGTCAGGGTAACAATCTCTCCTCATTTATACTGTTCACCTGGCAACATGTCCCGTGTCTACTAAACGATCAGGGGAACACACTCTCCCAATTTATATTGGTCACCTGGAAACTTGTCCCGTGTATATTAAACCATCAGGGGAACACACTCTCCTCACTTATACTGTTCACCTGGGAACATGTCCTGTGTATATTAAACCATCAGGGGAACACACTCTCCTCACTTATACTGTTCACCTGGTAACATGTCCCGTGTATATTAAACCATCAGGGGAACACACTCTCCTCACTTATACTGTTCACCTGGTAACAAGTCCCATGTATATTAAACCATCAGGGGAAAGCCCTCTCCTCACTTATACTGTTCAATTGGTGACATGTCACGTGTGTATTAAACAATCAGGGGAACACACTCTCCTCACTTATACTGTTCACTTGCTTACATGTCCCGTGTGTATTAAACCATCAGGGGAACTCACTCTCTTCACTTTTACTGTTCACCTGTTGACATGTCGTGTGTTTTAAACCATCAGGGGAAGACACTCTCCTCACTTATACTGTTCACCTGGTGACATGTCCCGTGAATATTAAACCATCAGGGGAACACACTCTCCTCATTTATACTGTTCACCTGGCAACATGTCCCGTGTCTACTAAACGATCAGGGGAACACACTCTCCTAATTTATATTGGTCACCTGGAAACTTGTCCCGTGTATATTAAACCATCAGGGGAAAGCACTCTCCTCACTTATACTGTTCACCTGGGAACATGTCCTGTGTATATTAAACCATCAGGGGAACACACTCTCCTCACTTATACTGTTCACCTGGTAACATGTCCCGTGTATATTAAACCATCAGGGGAACACACTCTCCTCACTTATACTGTTCACCTGGTAACAAGTCCCATGTATATTAAACCATCAGGGGAAAGCCCTCTCCTCACTTATACTGTTCAATTGGTGACATGTCACGTGTGTATTAAACAATCAGGGGAACACACTCTCCTCACTTATACTGTTCACTTGCTTACATGTCCCGTGTGTATTAAACCATCAGGGGAACTCACTCTCTTCACTTTTACTGTTCACCTGTTGACATGTCGTGTGTTTTAAACCATCAGGGGAAGACACTCTCCTCACTTATACTGTTCACCTGGTGACATGTCCCGTGAATATTAAACCATCAGGGGAACACACTCTCCTCACTTATACTGTTCACCTGGTGACATGTCTCGTGTATATTAAACCATCAGGGGAAAGCCCTCTCCTCACTTATACTGTTCACCTGGTAATATGTCCCGTGTGCATTAAACAATCAGAGGAACACAATCTCCTCACTTTTCCTGTTCACCTGGTAACATGTCCCGTGAGTTTTAAACAATCAGGGGAACACACTCTCCTCACTTATACTGTTCACCTGGTAACATGTCCCATGTATATTAAACAATCAGGGGAAAGCACTCTCCTCACTTATACTGTTCACCTGGTAACATGTCCCGTGTGTATTAAACAATCAGGGGAACACACTCTCTTCACTTATACTGTTCAGCTGGTAACATGACCCGTGTGTATTAAACAATCAGGCAACACACTCTCCTCACTTATACTGTTCACCTGGAAACATGTCCCGTGTGTATTAAACCATCAGGGGAACACTCTCTCCTCACTTATACTGTTCACCTGGTAACATGTCCCGTGTATATTAAACCATCAGGGGAACACAATCTCCTCACTTATACTGTTCATCTGGTAACATGTCCCGTGTATATTAAATGGTCAGGGGAACACACTCTCCTCACTTATACTGTTCACCTGGTAACATGTCCTGTGTATATTAAACCATCAGGGGAACACACTCTCCTCACTTATACTGTTCACCTGGTGACATGTCCCGTGTTTATTAAACAATAAGGGGAACACACTCTCCTCACTTATAGAGTTCACCTGGTAACATGTCCCGTGTGCATTAAACAATCAGGGGAACACACTCTCCTCAGTTATTCTGTTCACCTGGTAACATGTCCCGTGTGTATGAAACAATCAGGGGAACACACTCTCCTCACTTATACTGATCACCTGGTAACATGTCCCGTGTGTATTAAACAATCAGGGGAACACACTCTCTTCACTTATACTTTTCATCTGTTAACATGTCCCGTGTATATTAAACCATCAGGGGAACACATAATCCTCACTTATACCGTTCACCTGCTAACATGTCCCGTGTATATTAAACCATCAGGGGAATACCGTCTCCTCACTTATACTGTTCACCTGGTAACATCTCCCGTGTATATTAAACCATCAGCGGAACACACTCTCCTCACTTATACTGTTCACCTGGTAACATGTCCCGTGTATATTAAACCATCAGGGGAAAGCACTCTCCTCACTTATACTGTTCACCTGGTAACATGTCCCGTGTATATTAAACCATCAGGGGAACACACTCTCCTCACTTATACTGATCACCTGGTGACATGTCCCGTGTGTATTAAACCATCAGGGAAACACACTCTCCTCACTTATACTGTTTACGTGGTAACATGTCCCTTGCGTGTTGATCAATCAGGGGAACACACTCTCATCACTTATACTGTTCACCTGGTCACATGTCCCGTGCGTGTTAAACCATCAGGGGAACACACTCTCCTCACTTATACTGTTCACCTGGTGACATGTCCCGTGCGTACTAAACAGTCAGGGTAACAATCTCTCCTCACTTATACTGTTCACCTGGCAACATGTCCCGTGTATACTAAACGATCAGGGGAACACACTCTCCTAATTTATATTGTTCACCTGGAAACATGTCCCGTGTATATTAAACCATCAGGGGAAAGCACTCTCCTCACTTATACTGTTCACCTGGTAACATGTCCTGTGTGTATTAAACAATCAGGGGAACACACTCTCCTCACTTATACTGTTCACCTGGTAACATGTCCCATGTATATTAAACCATCAGGGGAACACACTCTCCTCACTTATACTGTTCTCCTGGTAACATGTCCTGTGTGTATTAAACAATCAGGGAAACACTCTCTCTTCACTTATACTGTTCACCTGGTAACATGTCCCATGTATATTAAACCATCAGGGGAAAACACTCTCCTCACTTATACTGTTCACCTGGTAACATGTCCCGTGTGTATTAAACAATCAGGGGAACACACTCTCCTCACTTATACTGTTCACCTGGTAACATGTCCCATGTATATTAAACCATCAGGGGAACACACTCTCCTCACTTATACTGTTCACCTGGTAACATGTCCCGTGTGTATAAAACAATCAGGGGAACACACTCTCTTCACTTATGCTGTTCACCTGGTAACATGTCCCGCGTATATTAAACCATCAGGGGAACACACTCTCCTCACTTCTACTCTTCACCTGGTGACACATCCCGTCAGTATGAAACAATCATTGGATCACACTCTCCTCACTTATACTGTTCACCTGGTAACATGTCCCGGGTGTATTAAACAATCAGGGGAACACACTCTCCTCACTGATTCTGTTCACCTGGTAACATGTCCTGCGTATATTAAACCATCAGGGGAACACAGTCTCCTCACTTATACTGTTCACCTGGTAACATGTCCCGTGAGTATTAAACAATCAGGGGAACACACTCTCCTCACTGATACTGTTCACCTGGTAACATGTCCTGTGTATATTAAACCATCAGGGGAACACATTCTGCTCACTTATACTGTTCACCTGCTAACATGTCCCGTGTATATTAAACCATCAGGGGAATACAGTCTCCTCACTTATACTGTTCACCTGGTAACATGTCCTGTGTATATTAAACAATCAGAGGAACACATTCTCCTCACTTATACTGTTCACCTGCTAACATGTCCCGTGAGTATTAAACAATCAGGGGAACACACTCTCCTCACTTATACCGTTGACCTGGTAACATGTCCCGTGTATATTAAACCATCAGGGGAACACACTCTCCTCACTTATACTGTTCGCCTGGTAACGTGTCCCGTGCATATTTAACAATCAGGGGAACACACTCTCCTCACTTATACTGTTTACGTGGTAACATGTCCCGTGTATATTAAACCATCAGCAGAACACACTCTCCTCACTTATACTGTTCACCTGGTAACATGTCCCGTGTATATTAAACCATCAGGGGAACACATAATCCTCACTTATACTGTTCACCTGCTAACATGTCCCGTGTATATTAAACCATCAGGGGAATACCGTCTCCTCACTTATACTGTTCACCTGGTAACATGTCCCGTGTATATTAAACCATCAGCAGAACACACTCTCCTCACTTATACTGTTCACCTGGTAACATGTCCCGTGTATATTAAAACATCAGGGGAAAGCACTCTCCTCACTTATACTGTTCACCTGGTAACATGTCCCGTGTATATTAAACCATCAGGGGAACACACTCTCCTCACTTATACTGAACACCTGGTGACATGTCCCGTGTGTATTAAACCATCAGGGAAACACACTCTCCTCACTTATACTGTTTACGTGGTAACATGTCCCTTGTGTGTTAATCAATCAGGGGAACACACTCTCATCACTTATACTGTTCACCTGGTAACATGTCCCGTGCGTGTTAAACCATCAGGGGAACACACTCTCCTCACTTATACTGTTCACCTGGAAACATGTCCCGTGTATATTAAACCATCAGGGGAAAGCACTCTCCTCACTTATACTGTTCACCTGGGAACATGTCCCGTGTATATTAAACCATCAGGGGAACACACTCTCCTCACTTATACTGTTCACCTGGTAACAAGTCCCATGTATATTAAACCATCAGGGGAACACACTCTCCTCACTTATACTGTTCACCTGGTAACAAGTCCCATGTATATTAAACAATCAGGGGAACACACTCTCCTCACTTATACTGTTCAACTGGTGACATGTCCCGTGTATATTAAACCATCAGGGGAACACATAATCCTCACTTATACCGTTCACCTGCTAACATGTCCCGTGTATATTAAACCATCAGGGGAATACCGTCTCCTCACTTATACTGTTCACCTGGTAACATCTCCCGTGTATATTAAACCATCAGCGGAACACACTCTCCTCACTTATACTGTTCACCTGGTAACATGTCCCGTGTATATTAAACCATCAGGGGAAAGCACTCTCCTCACTTATACTGTTCACCTGGTAACATGTCCCGTGTATATTAAACCATCAGGGGAACACACTCTCCTCACTTATACTGATCACCTGGTGACATGTCCCGTGTGTATTAAACCATCAGGGAAACACACTCTCCTCACTTATACTGTTTACGTGGTAACATGTCCCTTGCGTGTTGATCAATCAGGGGAACACACTCTCATCACTTATACTGTTCACCTGGTCACATGTCCCGTGCGTGTTAAACCATCAGGGGAACACACTCTCCTCACTTATACTGTTCACCTGGTGACATGTCCCGTGCGTACTAAACAGTCAGGGTAACAATCTCTCCTCACTTATACTGTTCACCTGGCAACATGTCCCGTGTATACTAAACGATCAGGGGAACACACTCTCCTAATTTATATTGTTCACCTGGAAACATGTCCCGTGTATATTAAACCATCAGGGGAAAGCACTCTCCTCACTTATACTGTTCACCTGGTAACATGTCCTGTGTGTATTAAACAATCAGGGGAACACACTCTCCTCACTTATACTGTTCACCTGGTAACATGTCCCATGTATATTAAACCATCAGGGGAACACACTCTCCTCACTTATACTGTTCTCCTGGTAACATGTCCTGTGTGTATTAAACAATCAGGGAAACACTCTCTCTTCACTTATACTGTTCACCTGGTAACATGTCCCATGTATATTAAACCATCAGGGGAAAACACTCTCCTCACTTATACTGTTCACCTGGTAACATGTCCCGTGTGTATTAAACAATCAGGGGAACACACTCTCCTCACTTATACTGTTCACCTGGTAACATGTCCCATGTATATTAAACCATCAGGGGAACACACTCTCCTCACTTATACTGTTCACCTGGTAACATGTCCCGTGTGTATAAAACAATCAGGGGAACACACTCTCTTCACTTATGCTGTTCACCTGGTAACATGTCCCGCGTATATTAAACCATCAGGGGAACACACTCTCCTCACTTCTACTCTTCACCTGGTGACACATCCCGTCAGTATGAAACAATCATTGGATCACACTCTCCTCACTTATACTGTTCACCTGGTAACATGTCCCGGGTGTATTAAACAATCAGGGGAACACACTCTCCTCACTGATTCTGTTCACCTGGTAACATGTCCTGCGTATATTAAACCATCAGGGGAACACAGTCTCCTCACTTATACTGTTCACCTGGTAACATGTCCCGTGAGTATTAAACAATCAGGGGAACACACTCTCCTCACTGATACTGTTCACCTGGTAACATGTCCTGTGTATATTAAACCATCAGGGGAACACATTCTGCTCACTTATACTGTTCACCTGCTAACATGTCCCGTGTATATTAAACCATCAGGGGAATACAGTCTCCTCACTTATACTGTTCACCTGGTAACATGTCCTGTGTATATTAAACAATCAGAGGAACACATTCTCCTCACTTATACTGTTCACCTGCTAACATGTCCCGTGAGTATTAAACAATCAGGGGAACACACTCTCCTCACTTATACCGTTGACCTGGTAACATGTCCCGTGTATATTAAACCATCAGGGGAACACACTCTCCTCACTTATACTGTTCGCCTGGTAACGTGTCCCGTGCATATTTAACAATCAGGGGAACACACTCTCCTCACTTATACTGTTTACGTGGTAACATGTCCCGTGTATATTAAACCATCAGCAGAACACACTCTCCTCACTTATACTGTTCACCTGGTAACATGTCCCGTGTATATTAAACCATCAGGGGAACACATAATCCTCACTTATACTGTTCACCTGCTAACATGTCCCGTGTATATTAAACCATCAGGGGAATACCGTCTCCTCACTTATACTGTTCACCTGGTAACATGTCCCGTGTATATTAAACCATCAGCAGAACACACTCTCCTCACTTATACTGTTCACCTGGTAACATGTCCCGTGTATATTAAAACATCAGGGGAAAGCACTCTCCTCACTTATACTGTTCACCTGGTAACATGTCCCGTGTATATTAAACCATCAGGGGAACACACTCTCCTCACTTATACTGAACACCTGGTGACATGTCCCGTGTGTATTAAACCATCAGGGAAACACACTCTCCTCACTTATACTGTTTACGTGGTAACATGTCCCTTGTGTGTTAATCAATCAGGGGAACACACTCTCATCACTTATACTGTTCACCTGGTAACATGTCCCGTGCGTGTTAAACCATCAGGGGAACACACTCTCCTCACTTATACTGTTCACCTGGAAACATGTCCCGTGTATATTAAACCATCAGGGGAAAGCACTCTCCTCACTTATACTGTTCACCTGGGAACATGTCCCGTGTATATTAAACCATCAGGGGAACACACTCTCCTCACTTATACTGTTCACCTGGTAACAAGTCCCATGTATATTAAACCATCAGGGGAACACACTCTCCTCACTTATACTGTTCACCTGGTAACAAGTCCCATGTATATTAAACAATCAGGGGAACACACTCTCCTCACTTATACTGTTCAACTGGTGACATGTCCCGTGTGCATTAAACAATCAGGTGAACACACTCTCCTCACTTATACTGTTCAACTGGTGACATGTCCCGTGTATATTAAACCATCAGGGGAACACATTCTCCTCACTTATACTGTTCACCTGGTAACATGTCCCGTGTATATTAAACCATCAGGGGCACACACTATCCTCACTTATACTGTTCACCTGGTAACATGTCCCGTGCGTGTTAAACCATCAGGGGAACAAACTCTCCTCACTTATACTGTTCACCTGGTAACATGTCCCGTGTATATTAAACCATCAGGGGAACACACTCTCCTCACTTATACTGTTCACCCGGTGACATGTCCCGTGTTTATTAAACAATAAGGGGAACACACTCTCCTCACTTATAGAGTTCACCTGGTAACATGTCCCGTGTGTATTAAACAATCAGGGGAACCCACTCTCCTCACTAATTCTGTTCAACTGGTGACATGTCCCGTGTGCATTAAACAGTCAGGGGAACACACTCTCCTCACTTATTCTGTTCACCTATTAACATGTCCCGTGTGTATTAAACAATCAGGGGAACACACTCTCCTCACTTATACTGTTCATCTGGTAACATGTCCCGTGTGTATTAAACAATCAGGGGAACACACTCTCCTCACTTATTCTGTTCACCTATTAACATGTCCCGTGTGTATTAAACAATCAGGGGAACACACTCTCCTCACTTATACTGTTCATCTGGTAACATGTCCCGTGTATATTAAACCATCAGGGGAACACACTCTCCTCACTTCTACTGTTCACCTGGTAACATGTCCCGGGTGTATTAAAGCATCAGGGGCACACACTATCCTCACTTATTCTGTTCACCTGGTAACATGTCCCGTGCGTGTTAAACCATCAGGGGAACAAACTCTCCTCACTTATACTGTTCACCAGGTGACATGTCCCGTGTGTAATAAACAATCAGGGAACGCACTCTCCTCACTTATACTGTTCACCTGGTAACATGTCCCGTGCGTGTTAAACCATCAGGGGAACACACTCTCCTCACTTATACTGTTCGCCTGGCAACATGTCCCGTGAGTATTAAACAATCAGGGGAACACACTCTCCTCACTTCTATTATTCACCTGGTAACATGTCCCGTGTGCATTAAACAATCAGGGGAACACACTCTCCTCACTTATACTGTTCACCTGGTGACATGTCCCAAGTATATTAAACCATCAGGGGAATACAGTCTCCTCACTTATACTGTTCACCTGGTAACATGTCCTGTGTATATTAAACAATCAGAGGAACACATTCTCCTCACTTATACTGTTCACCTGCTAACATGTCCCGTGAGTATTAAACAATCAGGGGAACACACTCTCCTCACTTATACCGTTGACCTGGTAACATGTCCCGTGTATATTAAACCATCAGGGGAACACACTCTCCTCACTTATACTGTTCGCCTGGTAACGTGTCCCGTGCATATTTAACAATCAGGGGAACACACTCTCCTCACTTATACTGTTTACGTGGTAACATGTCCCGTGTATATTAAACCATCAGCAGAACACACTCTCCTCACTTATACTGTTCACCTGGTAACATGTCCCGTGTATATTAAACCATCAGGGGAACACATAATCCTCACTTATACTGTTCACCTGCTAACATGTCCCGTGTATATTAAACCATCAGGGGAATACCGTCTCCTCACTTATACTGTTCACCTGGTAACATGTCCCGTGTATATTAAACCATCAGCAGAACACACTCTCCTCACTTATACTGTTCACCTGGTAACATGTCCCGTGTATATTAAACCATCAGGGGAAAGCACTCTCCTCACTTATACTGTTCACCTGGTAACATGTCCCGTGTATATTAAACCATCAGGGGAACACACTCTCCTCACTTATACTGAACACCTGGTGACATGTCCCGTGTGTATTAAACCATCAGGGAAACACACTCTCCTCACTTATACTGTTTACGTGGTAACATGTCCCTTGTGTGTTAATCAATCAGGGGAACACACTCTCATCACTTATACTGTTCACCTGGTAACATGTCCCGTGCGTGTTAAACCATCAGGGGAACACACTCTCCTCACTTATACTGTTCACCTGGAAACATGTCCCGTGTATATTAAACCATCAGGGGAAAGCACTCTCCTCACTTATACTGTTCACCTGGGAACATGTCCCGTGTATATTAAACCATCAGGGGAACACACTCTACTCACTTATACTGTTCACCTGGTAACAAGTCCCATGTATATTAAACCATCAGGGGAACACACTCTCCTCACTTATACTGTTCACCTGGTAACAAGTCCCATGTATATTAAACAATCAGGGGAACACACTCTCCTCACTTATACTGTTCAACTGGTGACATGTCCCGTGTGCATTAAACAATCAGGTGAACACACTCTCCTCACTTATACTGTTCAACTGGTGACATGTCCCGTGTATATTAAACCATCAGGGGAACACATTCTCCTCACTTATACTGTTCACCTGGTAACATGTCCCGTGTATATTAAACCATCAGGGGCACACACTATCCTCACTTATACTGTTCACCTGGTAACATGTCCCGTGCGTGTTAAACCATCAGGGGAACAAACTCTCCTCACTTATACTGTTCACCTGGTAACATGTCCCGTGTATATTAAACCATCAGGGGAACACACTCTCCTCACTTATACTGTTCACCCGGTGACATGTCCCGTGTTTATTAAACAATAAGGGGAACACACTCTCCTCACTTATAGAGTTCACCTGGTAACATGTCCCGTGTGTATTAAACAATCAGGGGAACCCACTCTCCTCACTAATTCTGTTCAACTGGTGACATGTCCCGTGTGCATTAAACAGTCAGGGGAACACACTCTCCTCACTTATTCTGTTCACCTATTAACATGTCCCGTGTGTATTAAACAATCAGGGGAACACACTCTCCTCACTTATACTGTTCATCTGGTAACATGTCCCGTGTGTATTAAACAATCAGGGGAACACACTCTCCTCAGTTATTCTGTTCACCTGGTAACATGTCCCGTGTGTATTAAACAATCAGGGGAACACACTCTCCTCACTTATACTGTTCATCTGGTAACATGTCCCGTGTGTATTAAACAATCAGGGGAACACACTCTCCTCACTTATTCTGTTCACCTATTAACATGTCCCGTGTGTATTAAACAATCAGGGGAACACACTCTCCTCACTTATACTGTTCATCTGGTAACATGTCCCGTGTGTATTAAACAATCAGGGGAACACACTCTCCTCACTTATTCTGTTCACCTATTAACATGTCCCGTGTGTATTAAACAATCAGGGGAACACACTCTCCTCACTTATACTGTTCATCTGGTAACATGTCCCGTGTGTATTAAACAATCAGGGGAACACACTCTCCTCACTTATACTGTTCATCTGGTAACATGTCCCGTGTGTATTAAACAATCAGGGGAACACACTCTCCTCAGTTATTCTGTTCACCTATTAACATGTCCCGTGTGTATTAAACAATCAGGGGAACACACTCTCCTCACTTATACTGTTCATCTGGTAACATGTCCCGTGTGTATTAAACAATCAGGGGAACACACTCTCCTCAGTTATTCTGTTCACCTATTAACATGTCCCGTGTGTATTAAACAATCAGGGGAACACACTCTCCTCACTTATTCTGTTCACCTATTAACATGTCCCGTGTGTATTAAACCATCAGGGGAACACACTCTCCTCACTTATTCTGTTCACCTATTAACATGTCCCGTGTGTATTAAACAATCAGGGGAACACACTCTCCTCACTTATACTGTTCATCTGGTAACATGTCCCGTGTATATTAAACCATCAGGGGAACACACTCTCCTCACTTCTACTGTTCACCTGGTAACATGTCCCGGGTGTATTAAAGCATCAGGGGCACACACTATCCTCACTTATTCTGTTCACCTGGTAACATGTCCCATGCGTGTTAAACCATCAGGGGAACAAACTCTCCTCACTTATACTGTTCACCAGGTGACATGTCCCGTGTGTAATAAACAATCAGGGAACGCACTCTCCTCACTTATACTGTTCACCTGGTAACATGTCCCGTGCGTGTTAAACCATCAGGGGAACACACTCTCCTCACTTATACTGTTCGCCTGGCAACATGTCCCGTGAGTATTAAACAATCAGGGGAACACACTCTCCTCACTTCTATTATTCACCTGGTAACATGTCCCGTGTGCATTAAACAATCAGGGGAACACACTCTCCTCACTTATACTGTTCACCTGGTGACATGTCCCAAGTATATTAAACCATCAGGGGAACACATTCTCCTCACTTAAACTGTTCACCTGGTGACATGTCCCGTGTGTATTAAATAATCAGGGGAACACACTCTCCTCACTTATATTGTTCACCTGGTAACATGTCCTGTGTATATTGAACAATCAGGGGAACACACTCTCCTCACTTATACTGTTCACCTGGTGACTTGTCCCGTGTGTATTAAACAATCAGGGGAACACACTCTCCGCACTTATACTGTTCACCTGGTGACATGTCCCGTGTATATTAAACCATCAGAGGAACACACTCTCCTCACTTATACTGTTCACCTGGTAACATGTCCCGTGATTGTTAAACCATCAGGGGAACACACTCTCCTCACTTATACTGTTCACCTGGTAACATGTCCCGTGAATATTAAACCATCAGGGGAAAGCACTCTCCTCACTTATACTGTTCACCTGGTAACATGTCCCGTGTGCATTAAACCATCAGTGGAACACTCTCTCCTCACTTATACTGTTCACCTGGTAACATGTCCTGTGTGCATTAAGTCATCAGGGGAACACACTCTCCTCACTTATACAGTTCACTTGGTGAAATGTCCCGTGCGTATTAAACCATCAGGGGAACACACTCTCCTCACTTATACTGTTCACCTGGTAACATGTCCCGTGCATATTAAACCATCAGGGGAACACGCTCTCCTCACTTAGACTGTTCATCTGGTAACATGTCCAGTGAATATTAAACCATCAGGGGAACACATTCTCCTCACTTATCCTGTTCACCTGGTGACATGTCCCGTGTGTATTAAACAATCAGGGGAATTCACTCCCCTCACTTATACTGTTCACCTGGTATCATGTCGTGTGTATATTAAACCATCAGGGGAACACACTCTCCTCACTTATACTGTTCACCTGGTAACATGTCCCATGTGTATTAAACAATCAAGGGAACACACTCTCCTCACTTATACTGTTCACCTGGTAACATGTCCCGTGCGTATTAAACAATCAGGGGAACACACTCTCCTCACTTATATTGTTCACCTGGTAACATGTCCCGTGTATATTAAACCATCAGGGGAACACATTCTCCTCACTTATACTGTTCACCTGGTAACATGTCCCGTGTATATTAAACCATCAGGGGAACACACTATCCTCACTTATACTGTTCATCTGGTGGCATGTCTCGTCAGTATTAAACCATAAGGGGAAGACACTCTCCTCACTTATACTGTTCACCTGGTAACATGTCCCGTGTGTATTAAACAATCAGGGGAACTCACTCTCCTCACTTATACTGTTCATCTGGTAACATGTCCCGTGTGTATTAAACAATCAAGGGAACACACTCTCCTCACTTATACTGTTCACCTGGTAACATGTCCCGTGCGTATTAAACAATCAGGGGAACACACTCTCCTCACTTATATTGTTCACCTGGTAACATGTCCTGTGTATATTAAACCATCAGGGGAACACTTTCTCCTCACTTATACTGTTCACCTGGTACCATGTCCCGTGTGTATTAAACAATCAAGGGAACACACTCTCCTCACTTATACTGTTCACCTGGCAACATGTCCCGTGAGTATTAAACAATCAGGGGAACACACTCTCCTCACTTATACTGTTCACCTGGTAACATGTCCCGAGTGTATTAAACAATCAAGGGAACACACTCTCCTCACTTATATTGTTCACCTGGTAACATGTCCCGTGTATATTAAACCATCAGGGGAATACAGTCTCCTCACTTATACAGTTCACCTGGTAACATGTCCCGTGTATATTAAACCATCAGGGAAACACACTATCCTCACTTATACTGTTCACCTGGTAACATGTCCCGTGTGTATTAAACAATCAAGGGAACACACTCTCCTCACTTATACTGTTCAGCTGGCAACATGTCCCGTGAGTGTTAAACAATCAGGGGAACACACTCTCCTCACTTATACTGTTCACCTGGTAACATGTCCCGTGTGTATTAAACAATCAAGGGAAGACACTCTCCTCACTTATACTGTTCACCTGGTAACATGTCCCGTGTATATTAAACCATCAGGGGAACACATTCTCCTCACTTATACTGTTCACCTGGTAACATGTCCCGTGTGTATTAAACAATCAAGGGAACACACTCTCCTCACTTATACTGTTCACCTGGCAACATGTCCCGTGAGTATTAAACAATCAGGGGAACACACTCTCCTCACTTATACTGTTCACCTGGTAACATGTCCCGAGTGTATTAAACAATCAAGGGAACACACTCTCCTCACTTATATTGTTCACCTGGTAACATGTCCCGTGTATATTAAACCATCAGGGGAATACACTCTCCTCACTTATACAGTTCACCTGGTAACATGTCCCGTGTATATTAAACCATCAGGGGAATACAGTCTCCTCACTTATACTGTTCACCTGGTAACATGTCCCGTGTGTATTAAACAATCAGGGGAACAAACTCTCCTCACTTATACTGTTCACCAGGTGACATGTCCCGTGCGTGTTAAACCATCAGGGGAACACACTCTCCTCACTTATATTGTTCACCTGGTAACATGTCCTGTGTATATTAAACCATCAGGGGAACACATTCTCCTCACTTATACTGTTCACCTGGTAACATGTCCCGTGTGTATTAAACAATCAAGGGAACACACTCTCCTCACTTTTACTGTTCACCTGGCAACATGTCCCGTGAGTATTAAACAATCAGGGGAACACACTCTCCTCACTTATACTGTTCACCTGGTAACATGTCCCGAGTGTATTAAACAATCAAGGGAACACACTCTCCTCACTTATATTGTTCACCTGGTAACATGTCCCGTGTATATTAAACCATCAGGGGAATACAGTCTCCTCACTTATACAGTTCACCTGGTAACATGTCCCGTGTATATTAATCCATCAGGGGAACACACTATCCTCACTTATACTGTTCACCTGGTAACATGTCCCGTGTGTATTAAACAATCAAGGGAACACACTCTCCTCACTTATACTGTTCACCTGGCAACATGTCCCGTGAGTATTAAACAATCAGGGGAACACACTCTCCTCACTTATACTGTTCACCTGGTAACATGTCCCGTGTGTATTAAACAATCAAGGGAACACACTCTCCTCACTTATACCGTTCACCTGGCAACATGTCCCGTGAGTATTAAACAATCAGGGGAACACACTCTCCTCACTTATACTGTTCACCAGGTGACATGTCCCGTGCGTGTTAAACCATCAGGGGAACACACACTCCTCACTTATACTGTTCACCTGGCAACATGTCCCGTGAGTATTAAACAATCAGGGGAAAACACTCTCCTCACTTATACTGTTCACCTGGTGACATGTCCCGTGTGTATTAAACAATCAGGGGAACACACTCTCCGCACTTATACTGTTCACCTGGTGACATGTCCCGTGTATATTAAACCATCAGAGGAACACACTGTCCTCACTTATACTGTTCACCAGGTGACATGTCCCGTGCGTGTTAAACCATCAGGGGAACACACTCTCCTCACTTATACTGTTCACCTGGTAACATGTCCCGAGTGTTTTCAACAATCAAGGGAACACACTCTCCTCACTTATATTGTTCACCTGGTAACATGTCCCGTGTATATTAAACCATCAGGGGAATACAGTCTCCTCACTTATACTGTTCACCTGGTAACATGTCCCGTGTATATTAAACCATCAGGGGAACACACTATCCTCACTTATACTGTTCACCTGGTAACATGTCCCGTGTGTAATAAACAATCAGGGGAACACACTCTCCTCACTTATACTGTTCACCTGGTAACATGTCCCGTGCGTGTTAAACCATCAGGGGAACACACTCTCCTCTCTTATACTGCTCACCTGGCAACATGTCCCGTGAGTATTAAACAATCAGGGGAACACACTCTCCTCACTTATACTGTTCACCTGGTGACATGTCCCGTGTGTATTAAACAATCAGGGGAACACACTCTCCGCACTTATACTGTTCACCTGGTGACATGTCCCGTGTATATTAAACCATCAGAGGAACACACTCTCCTCACTTATACTGTTCACCAGGTGACATGTCCCGTGCGTGTTAAACCATCAGGGGAACACACTCTCCTCACTTATACTGTTCACCTGGTAACATGTCCCGTGAATATTAAACCATCAGGGGAAAGCACTCTCCTCACTAATACTGTTCACCTGTTAACATGTCCTGTGTGCATTAAACCATCAGTGGAACACACTCTCCTCACTTTCCCTGTTCAGCTGGTAACATGTCCAGTGCATATTAAACCATCAGGGGAATACGCTCTCCTCACTTAGACTGTTCATCTGGTAACATGTCCAGTGAATATTAAACCATCAGGGGAACACATTCTCCTCACTTATCCTGTTCACCCGGTGACATGTCCCGTGTGTATTAAACAATCAGGGGAATTCACTCCCCTCACTTATACTGTTCACCTGGTATCATGTCGTGTGTATATTAAACCATCAGGGGAACACACTCTCCTCACTTATACTGTTCACCTGGTAACATGTCCCGTGTATATTAAACCATCAGGGGAACACACTCTCCTCACTTCTACTGTTCACCTGTTGACATGTCCCGTGTGCATTAAACCATCATGGGAAAACACTCTCCTCACTATTCTGTTCACCTGGTAACATGTCCTGTGTGTATTAAACAATCAGGGGAACACACTCTCCTCACTTATACTGTACACCTGTTAACATGTCCTGTGCATATTAAACCATCATGGGAAAACACTCTCCTCACTATTCTGTTCACCTGGTAACATGTCCCGTGCGTATTAAACAATCAGGGGAACACACTCTCCTCACTTATACTGTTCACCTGGTGACATGTCCCGTGTCTATTAAACCATCAGGGGAACACACTCTCCTCACTTATACTGTTCACCTGGTAACATGTCCGGTGTATATTAAATAATCAGGGGAACACACTCTCCTCACTTATACTGTTCACCTGGTGACATGTCCCAGCGTATTAAACAATCAGGGGAAAACACTCTCCTCACTATTCTGTTCACCTGGTAACATGTCCTGCGTGTATTAAACCATCAGGGGAACACACTCTCTTCACTTATACTGTTCACCTGGTAACATGTCCCGTGTATATGAAACCATCAGGGGACTACACTCTCCTCACTTATAATGTTCATCTGGTAAAATGTCCCGTGTATATTAAACCATCAGGGGAACACACTCTCCTCACTTATACTGTTCACCTGGTAACATGTCCTGTGTATATTAAACCATCAGGGGAACACACTCTCTTCACTTATACTGTTCACCTGGAAACATGTCCCGTGTATATGAAACCATCAGGGAAACACACTCTCCTCACTTATACTGTTCACCTGGTAACATGTCCCGTGCGTATTAAACAATCAGGGGAACACACTCTCCTCACTTATATTGTTCACCTGGTAACATGTCCTGTGTATATTAAACCATCAGGGGAACACATTCTCCTCACTTATACTGTTCACCTGGTAACATGTCCCAAGTGTATTAAACAATCAAGGGAACACACTCTCCTCACTTATATTGTTCACCTGGTAACATGTCCCGTGTATATTAAACCATCAGGGGAATACAGTCTCCTCACTTATACTGTTCACCAGGTAACATGTCCCGTGTATATTAAACCATCAGGGGAACACACTATCCTCACTTATACTGTTCACCTGGTAACATGTCCCGTGTGTAATAAACAATCAGGGAACACACTCTCCTCACTTATCCTGTTCACCTGGTAACATGTCCCGTGCGTGTTAAACCATCAGGGGAACACACTCTCCTCACTTATACTGTTCACCTGGCAACATGTCCCGTGAGTATTCAACAATCAGGGGAACACACTCTCCTCACTTATACTGTTCACCTGGTGACATGTACCGTGTGTATTAAACAATCAGGGGAACACACTCTCCGCACTCACACTGTTCACCTGGTAACATGTCCCGTGAGTATTAAACAATCAGGGGAACACACTCTCCTCACTTATACTGTTCACCTGGTGACATGTCCCGTGTATATTAAACCATCAGAGGAACACACTCTCCTCACTTATACTGTTCACCAGGTGACATGTCCCGTGCGTGTTAAACCATCAGGGGAACACACTCTCCTCACTTATACTGTTCACCTGGTAACATGTCCCGTGAATATTAAACCATCAGGGGAAAGCACTCTCCTCACTTATACTGTTCACCTGGTAACATGTCCCGTGTGCATTAAACCATCAGTGGAACACTCTCTCCTCACTTATACTGTTCCCCTGGTAACATGTCCCGTGTGCATTAAACCATCAGTGGAACAATCTCTCCTCACTTATACTGTTCACCTGGTAACATGTCCTGTGTGCATTAAATCATCAGGGGAACACACTCTCCTCACTCATACAGTTCACTTGGTGAAATGTCCCGTGCGTATTAAACCATCAGGGGAACACACTCTCCTCACTTTCCCTGTTTAGCTGGTAACATGTCCCGTGCATATTAAACCATCAGGGGAACACGCTCTCCTCACTTAGACTGTTCACCTGGTAACATGTCCAGTGAATATTAAACCATCAAGGGAACACATTCTCCTCACTTCTCCTGTTCACCTGGTGACATGTCCCGTGTGTATTGAACAATCAGGGGAATTCACTCCCCTCACTTATACTGTTCACCTGGTATCATGTCGTGTGTATATTAAACCATCAGGGGAACACACTCTCCTCACTTATACTGTTCACCTGGTAACATGTCCCGTGTATATTAAACAATCAGGGGAACACACTCTCCTCACTTATACTGTTCACCTGGTAACATGTCCCGTGTATATTAAACAATCAGGGGAACACACTCTCCTCACTTATACTGTTCACCTGGTAACATGTCCCGTGTATATTAAACCATCAGGGGAACACACTCTCCTCACTGATACTGTTCACCTGTTGACATGTCCCGTGTGCATTAAACCATCATGGGAAAACACTCTCCTCACTATTCTGTTCACCTGGTAACATGTCCCGTGCGTATTAAACAATCAGGGGAACACACTCTCCTCACTTATACTGTTCATCTGGTAACATGTCCCGTGAGTATTAAACAATCAGGGGAACACATTCTCCTCACTTCTCCTGTTCACCTGGTGACATGTCCCGTGTGTATTGAACAATCAGGGGAATTCACTCCCCTCACTTATACTGTTCACCTGGTATCATGTCGTGTGTATATTAAACCATCAGGGGAACACACTCTCCTCACTTATACTGTTCACCTGGTGACATGTCCCGTGTCTATTAAACCATCAGGGGAACACACTCTCCTGACTTATACTTTTCACCTGGCAACATGTCCCGTGAATATTAAACAATCAGGGAAACACTCTCTCCTCACATATACTGTTCACCTGGTGACATGTCCCGTGCGTATTAAACAATCAGTGGAACACACTCTCCTCACTTATACTGTTCACCTGGTAACATGTCCCATGTGTATTAAACAATCAGGGGAACACCCTCTCCTCACTTATACTGTTCACCTGGTAACATGTCCTGTCTACATTAAACCATCAGGGGAACACACTCTCCTCACTTCTACTGTTCACCAGGTAACATGTCCCAGCGTATTAAACAATCAGGGGAAAACACTCTCCTCACTATTCTGTTCACCTGGTAACATGTCCCGTGTGAATTAAACAATCAGGGGAACACAATCTCCTCACTTATACTGCTCACCTGGTAACATGTCCCGTGTATTTGAAACCATCAGGGGAACACACTCTCCTCACTTATACTGTTCATCTGGTAAAATGTCCCGTGTATATTAAACCATCAGGGGAACACACTCTCCTCACTTATACTGTTCACCTGGAAACATGTCTTGTGTATATTAAACCATCAGGGGAACACACTCTCTTCACTTATACTGTTCACCTGGAAACATGTCCCGTGTATATGAAACCATCAGGGGAATACACTCTCCTCACTTATACTGTTCACCTGGTAACATGTCCCGTGCGTATTAAACAATCAGGGGAACACACTCTCCTCACTTATATTGTTCACCTGGTAACATGTCCTGTGTATATTAAACCATCAGGGGAACACATTCTCCTCACTTATACTGTTCACCTGGTAACATGTCCCGTGTGTATTAAACAATCAGGGGAACACACTCTCCTCACTTATACTGTTCACCTGGTAACATGTCCCGTGCGTGTTAAATCATCAGAGGAACACACTCTCCTCACTTATACTGTTCACTTGGTTACATGTCCCGTGCATATTAAACCATCAGGGGAACACACTCTCCTCACTTATACTGTTCACCTGCGGAAATGTCCCATCAGTATTAAACCATCAGGGGAACACAATCTCCTCACTTATACAGTTCACCTGGTAACATGTCCCGTGTGTATTAAACAATCAGTGGAACACATTCTCCTCACTTATACAGTTCACCTGGTAACATGTCCCGTGTGTATTAAACAATCAGGGGAACACACTCCCATCACTTATACTGTTCACCTGGTAACATGTCCCGTGTGTATTAAACAATCAGGGGAACACACTCTCCTCACTTATACTGTTCACCTGGTAACATATCCCGTGCGTATTAAACAATCAGGGGAACACACTCTCCTCACTTATATTGTTCACCTGGTAACATGTCCCGTGAATATTAAACCATCAGGGGAACACACTCTCCTCACTTATACTGTTCATCTGGTAACATGTCCCGTGAGTATTAAACAATCAGGGGAACACATTCTCCTCACTTATACTGTTCACCAGGTGACATGTCCCGAGTGTATTAAACAATCAGGGGAACACACTCTCCTCACTTATACTGTTCACCTGGTAACATGTCCCGTGAGTATTAAACAATCAGGGGAACACACTCTCCTCACTTATACTTTTCACCTGGCAACATGTCCCGTGAATATTAAACCATCAGGGGAACACACTCTCCTCACTTATACTGTTCACCAGGTGACATGTCCCGAGTGTATTAAACAATCAGGGGAACACACTCTCCTCACTTATACTGTTCACCTGGTAACATGTCCCGTGAATATTAAACCATCAGGGGAACACAATCTCCTCACTTATACTTTTCACCTGGTAACATGTCCCGTGAATATTAAACCATCAGGGGAACACAATCTCCTCACTTATACTTTTCACCTGGTAACATGTCCCGTGTATATTAAACCATCAGGGGAACACACTATCCTCACTTATACTGTTCAACTGGTAACATGTCCCGTGTGTGTTAAACCATCAGGGGAACAAACTCTCCTCACTTATACTGTTCACCTGGTGACATGTCCCGTGTGTAATAAACAATCAGGGGAACACACTCTCCTCACTTATACTGTTCACCTAGTAACATGTCCCGTGCGTGTTAAACCATCAGGGGAACACACTCTCCTCACTTATACTGTTCACCTGGTACCATGTCCCGTGAGTATTAAACAATCAGGGGAACACACTCTCCTCACTTATATTGTTCACCTGGTAACATGTCCGGTGTATATTAAACAATCAGGGGAACACACACTCCTCACTTATACTGTTCACCTGGTGACATGTCCCGTGCGTATTAAACAATCAGGGGAACACACTCTCCTCCCTTATCCTGTTCACCTGGTAACATGTCCCGTGTGTATTAAACAATCAGGGGAACACCCTCTCCTCACTATTCTGTTCACCTGGTAACATTTCCCTGTGAATTAAACAATCAGGGGAACACAATCTCCTCACTTATACTGTTCACCTGGTAACATGTCCTGTGTGTATTAAACCATCAGGGGAACACACTCTCTTCAATCATACTGTTCACCTGGTAACATGTCCCGTGTATATGAAACCATCAGGGGAACACACTCTCCTCACTTATACTGTTCATCTGGTAAAATGTCCCGTGTATATTAAACCATCAGGGGAACACACTCTCCTCACTTATACTGTTCACCTGGTAACATGTCCTGTGTATATTAAACCATCAGGGGAACACGCTCTCTTCACTTATACTGTTCACCTGGAAACATGTCCCGTGTATATGAAACCATCAGGGGAACACACTCTCCTCACTTATACTGTTCACCTGGTAACATGTCCCATGTGTATTAAACCATCAGGGGAACACACTCTCCTCACTTATACTGTTCACCTGGTAACATATCCCGTGTGCATTAAAAAATCAGGGGAACACACTCTCCCCACTTCTTCTCCTCACCTGGTAACATGTCCCGTGTATATTAAACCATCAGGGGAACACACTCTCCTCACTTATTCTGTTCACCTGGTGACATGTCCCGTGTGTATTAAACAATCAGGGGAACACACTCTCCTCACTTCTACTATTCATCTGGTAACATGTCCCGTGTGTATTAAACAATCAGGGGGACACACTCTCCTCACTATTCTGTTCACCTGGTAACATGGCCCGTGTGTATTAAACAATCAGGGGAACACACTCTCCTCACTTATACAGTTCACCTGGGAACATGTCCTGTGTATATAAAACCATCAGGGGAACACACTCTCCTCACTTATACTGTTCACCTGCTAACATGTCCTGTGTATATTAAAGAATCAGGGGAACACACTCTCCTCACTTATACTGTTCATCTGGTGACATGTCCCATGTTTATTAAACAATCAAGGGAACACACTCTCCTCACTTATACTGTTCACCTGGTAACATGTCCCGTGCATTTTAAGCCATCTGGGGAACACACTCTCCTCACTTATACTGTTCACCTGTTAACATGTCCCTTGCGCATTAAACCATCAGGGGAACACACTCTCCTCACTATTCTGTTCACCTGGTAACATGGCCCCTGTGTATTAAACAATCAGGGGAACACACTCTCCTCACTTATACAGTTCACCTGGGAACATGTCCTGTGTATATTAAAGAATCAGGGGAACACACTCTCCTCACTTATACTGTTCATCTGGTGACATGTCCCATGTTTATTAAACAATCAAGGGAACACACTCTCCTCACTTATACTGTTCACCTGGTAACATGTCCCGTGTGTATTAAACCATCAGGGGAACACACTCTCCTCACTTATACTGTTCACCTGGTAACATGTCCCGTGAGTTTTAAACCATCAGGGGAACACACTCTCCTCACTTATACTGTTCACTTGGTGACATGTCCCGTGTTTATTAAACAATCAAGGGAACACACTCTCCTCACTTATACTGTTCACCTGGTAACATGTCCCGTGTGTATTAAACCATCAGGGGAACACACTCTCCTCACTTATACTGTTCACCTGGTGACATGTCCCGTGTATATTACACCATCAGGGGAACACACTCTCCTCACTTATAATGTTCACCTTGTAACATGTCGCGTGTATAGTAAACAATCAGGGGAACACAGTCTCCTCACTTATACTGTTCACCTGGTAACATGTCCCGTGTATATTAAACCATCAGGGGAACACAGTCTCCTCACTTATACTGTTCACCTGGTGACATGTCCCGTGTATATTACAACATCAGGGGAACACACTCTCCTCACTTATAATGTTCACCTTGTAACATGTCGCGTGTATAGTAAACAATCAGGGGAACACAGTCTCCTCACTTATACTGTTCACCTGGTAACATGTCCCGTGTATATTAAACCATCAGGGGAACACACTCTCCTCACTTATACTGTTCACCTGGTGACATGTCCCGTGTGTATTAAACAATCAGGGGAACACACTCTCCTCACTTATACTGTTCACCTGGTAACATGTCCCGTGTGTATTAAACCATCAGGGGAACACACTCTCCTGACTTATACTGTTCACCTGGTAACATGTCCCGTGTGTATTAAACAATCAGGGGAACACACTCTCCTCACTTATACTGTTCACCTGGTAACATGTCCCGTGTATATTACACCATCAGGGGAACACACTCTCCTCACTTATACTGTTCACCTGGTGACATGTCCCGTGCGTATTAAACAATCAGGGGAACACACTCTCCTCACTTAGACTGTTCACGTGGTGACATGTCCGGTGTATATTAAACCATCAGGGGAACACACTCTCCTCACTTATAATGTTCACCTTGTCACATGTCCCGTGTGCATTTAACAATCAGGGGAACACACTCTCCTCACTATTCTGTTCACCTGGTAACATGTCCCGTGTGTATTAAACAATCAGGGGAACACCCTCTCCTCACTTATACTGTTCACCTGGTAACATGTCCTGTGTATATTAAACCATCAGGGGAACACACTCTCTTCACTTATACTGTTCACCTGGTAACATGTCCCATGTATATGAAACCATAATGGTAACACACTCTCCTCACTTCTACTGTTCACCTGGTAACATGTCCCGTGTGCATAAAAAAATCAGGGGAACACACTCTCCTCACTTATACTGTTCACATGGTAACATGTCCCGTGTGTATTAAACAATCAGGGGAACACACTCTCCTCACTTATACTGTTCACCTGGTAACATGTCCCGTGTGTATTAAACAATCAGGGGAACACACTCTCCTCACTTATACTGTTCACCTGGTGACATGTCCCGTGTATATTAAACCATCAGGGGAACACACTCTCCTCACTTATACTGTTCACCTGGTAACATGTCCGGTGTGTATTAAACAATCAGGGGAACACACTCTCCTCACTTATACTGTTCACCTGGTAACATGTCCCGTGTGCATTAAACAATCAGGGGAACACACTCTCCTCACTTATACTGTTCACCTGGTAACATGTCTCGTGCGTATTAAACAATCAGGGGAACACATTCTCCTCACTTATACTGTTCACCTGGTAACATGTCCCTTGTGCATTAAACCATCATGGGAAAACACTCTCCTCACTATTCTGTTCACCTGGTAACATGTCCCGTGTGTATTAAACAATCAGGGGAACACACTCTCCTCACTTATACTGTACACCTCTTAACATGTCCTGTGCATATTAAACCATCAGGGGAACACACTCTCTTCACTTATCCTGTTCACCTGGTAACATGTCCCATGTATTTGAAACCATCAGGGGAACACACTCTCCTCACTTATACTGTTCACCTGGTAACATGTCCCTTGTATATTAAACTATCAGGGGAGCACACTCTCCTCACTTATACTGTACACCTGGTGACGTGTCCCGTGTGCATTAAACAATCAGGGTAACACACTCTCCTCACTTATACTGTTCACCTCGTAACATGTCGCGTGTGTATTAAACAATCAGGGGAACAGACTCTCCTCACTTATACTGTTCATCTGGTAACGTGTCCCGTGTATATTAAACCATCAGGGGAACATACTCTCCTCACTTATACTGTTCACCTGGTGACGTGTCCCGTGTGCATTAAACAATCAGGGGAACACACTCTCCTCACTTATACTGTTCATCTGTTAACATGTCCCTTGCGCATTAAACCATCAGGGGAACACACTCTCCTCACTTACACTGTTCTCTTGGTGACATGTCCCGTGTATATTAAACCATCAGGGGAACACACTCTCCTCACTTATTCTGTTCACCTGGTGACATGTCCCGTGTATATTAAACCATCAGGGGAACACACTCTCCTCACATACACTGTTCACCTAGTGACATGTCCCTTGTGTATTAAACAATCAGGGGAACACACTCTCCTCACTTATACTGTTCATCTGGTAACGTGTCCCGTATATATTAAACCATCAGGGGAACATACTCTCCTCACTTATACTGTTCATTTGGTCATATGTCCCGTCGTTATTAAACCATCAGGGGAACACACTCTCCTCACTTATACTGTTCATCTGGGAACATGTCCCGTGTATATTAAACCATCAGGGGAACACACTCTCCTCACTTATACTGTTCATCTGGTAACATGTCCCGTGTATATTAAACCATCAGGGGAACACACTCTCCTCACTTATACTGTTCACCTGCTTACATGTCCCGTGTTTATTAAACAATCAGGGGAACATTCTCTCCTCACTTATACTGTTCATCTGGTAACATGTCGCGTGTGTATTAAACAATCAGGGGAACACACTCTCCTCACTTATACTGTTCACCTGGTAACATGTCCCGTGTGTATTAAACCATCAGGGGAACACACTCTCCTCACTTATACTGATCACCTGGTAACCTATCCCGTGTATATTAAACCATCAGGGGAACACACTCTCCTCACTTACACTGTTCACCTGGTAACATGTCCCATGTATATGAAACCATCATGGGAACACACTCTCCTCACTTCTACTGTTCACCTGGTAACATGTCCCGTGTGCATTAAAAAATCAGGGGAACACACTCTCCTCACTTATACTGTTCATCTGGTAACGTGTCCCGTGTATATTAAACCATCAGGGGAACACACTCTCCTCACTTCTTCTGTTCATCTGGTCATATGTCCCGTCGATATTAAACCATCAGGGGAACACACTCTCCTCACTTAGACTGTTCACGTGGTGACATGTCCAGTGTATATTAAACCATCAGGGGAACACACTCTCCTCACTTATAATGTTCACCTTGTCACATGTCCCGTGTGCATTAAACAATCAGTGGAACACAGTCTCCTCACATATACTTTTCACCTAGTGACATGTCCTGTGTATATTAACCCATCAGGGGAACACTCTCTCCTCACTTATACTCTTCACCAGGTAACATGTCCTAAGTATATTAAACCATCAGGGGAACACACTTTCCTCACTTATACTGTTCTCCTGGTGACATGTCTCATGTATAATAAACCATCAGGGGAACTCACTCTCCTCACTTAGACTGTTCACCTGGTAACATGTCCCGTGCATATTAAGCCATCTGGGGAACACACTCTCCTCACTTATACTGTTCACCTGGTAACATGTCCCGTGCGTATTAAACAATCAGGGGAACACAATCTCCTCACTTATACTGTTCACCTGGTGACGTGACCCGTGTGCATTAAACAATCAGGGGAACACAGTCTCCTCACTTATACTGTTCACCTGGTAACATGTCCCGTGCGTATTAAACAATCAGGGGAACACACTCTCCTCACTTATACTGTTCACCTGGTAACATGTCCTGTGCATATTAAACCATCAGGGGAACACACTCTCTTCACTTATCCTGTTCACCTGGGAACATGTCCCATGTATATGAAACAATCAGGGGAACACAATCTCCTCACTTACACTGTTCACCTGGTGAGATGTCCCGAGTGTATTAAACAATCATGGGAACACACTCTCCTCACTTCCGCTCTTCACCTGGTAACATGTCCCGTGTCTATTAAATCATCAGGGCAACACACTCTCCTCACATATACTGTTCACCTGGTAACATGTCTCGTGTTTAATAAACCATCAGGGGAACTCACTCTCCTCACTTAGACTGTTCACCTGGTAACATGTCCCGTGCATATTAAGCCATCTGGGGAACACAATCTGCTCACTTATACTGTTCACCTGGTGACATGTCCTGTGTATATTAAAACATCAGGGGAACACACTCTCCTCACTTATACTCTTCACCAGGTAACATGTCCTGTGTATATTAAACCTTCAGGGGAACACACTCTCCTCACTTATACTGTTCCCCTGGTGACATGTCCCGTGTATATTAAACCATCAGGGGAACACACTCTGCTCACTTATACTGTTCACCTGGTGACATGTCCCGCGTATATTAAACCATCATGGGAACATACTCTCCTCACTTATACTGTTCACCTGGTTACATGTCCCGTGCGTATTAAACCATCAGTGGAACACACTCTCCTCACTTGTACTGTTCACCTGGTAACATGTCCCGTGTGCATTAAACAATCAGGGAACACTCTCTCCTCAGTTATTCTGTTCACCTGGTGACATGTCCCGTGTGTATTAAACAATCAGGGGAACACATTCTCCTCACTTATACTGTTCACCTGGTAACATGTCCCGTGTGCATTAAACCATCATGGGAAAACACTCTCCTCACTATTCTGTTCATCTAGTAACATGTCCCGTGTGTATTAAACAATCAGGGGAACACACTCTCCTCACTTATACTGTTCACCTGGTAACATGTCCCATGTATATGAAACCATCAGGGGAACACACTCTCGTCACTTCTACTGTTCACCTGGTAACATGTCCCATGTATATGAAACCATCAGGGGAACACACTCTCGTCACTTCTACTGTTCACCTGGTAACATGTCCCGTGCGTATTAAACCATCAGGGGAACACACTCTCGTCACTTCTACTGTTCACCTGGTAACATGTCCCATGTATATGAAACCATCAGGGGAACACACTCTCCTCACTTCTACTGTTCACCTGGTAACATGTCCCGTGCGTATTAAACAATCAGGGGAACACACTCTCCTCACTTATACTGTTCACCTGGTAACATGTCCCGTGTACATTAAACCATCAGGGGAACACACTCTCCTCACTTATACTGTTCACCTGGTAACATGTCCCGTGTATATGAAACCATCAGGGGAACACACTCTCCTCACTTCTAATGTTCAACTGGTAACATGTCCCGTGCGTATTAAACAATCAGGGGAACACACTCTCCTCACTTATACTGTTCACCTGGTAACATGTCCTGTGTATATTAAACCATCAGGGGAACACACTCTCTTCACTTATACTGTTCACCTGGTAACATGTCCTGTGTACATGAAACCATCATGGGAACACACTCTCTTCACTTATACTGTTCACCTGGTAACATGTCCCGTGCGTATTAAACAATCAGGGTAACACACTCTCCTCACTTATACTGTTCACCTGGTAACATGTCCCGTGTATATTAAACCATCAGGGGAACACACTCTCCTCACTTATACTGTTCACCTGGTGACAGGTCCCGTGTATATTAAACCATCAGGGGAACACACTCTCCTCACTTATGCTGTTCACCTGGTAACATGTCCCGTGTATGTTAAACCATCAGGGGAATACACTCTCCTCACTTATACTGTTCACCTGGTGACATTTCCCGTGTGCATTAAACAGTCAGGGGAAAACACTCTCCTCACTTATACTCTTCATCAGGTAACGTGTCCCGTGTATATTAACCCATCAACGGAACACACTCTCCTCTCTTATACTGTTCACCTGGTGACATGTCCCGATTGTATTAAACAATCAGGGGAACGCACTCTCCTCACTTCTGCTCTTCACCTGGTAACATGTCCCGTGTATATTAAATCATCAGGGCAACACTCTCTCCTCACTTATACTCTTCACCAGGTAACATGTCCTGTGTATATTAAACCTTCAGGGGAACACACTCTCCTCACTTCTACTGTTCACCTGGTAACATGTCCCGTGTGTATTAAACAATCAGGGGAACACACTCTCCTCACTTATACTGTTCACCTGGTGACATGTCCCGTGTGTATTAAACAATCAGGGGAACACACTCTCCTCACTTATACTGTTCACCTGGTAACATTTCCCGTGTATATTAAACCATCGGGGAAGACACTCTCCTCACTTATAATGTTCACCTGGTAATATGTTCTGTGTATATTAAACCATCAGGGGAACACACTCTCCTCACTTATACTGTTCACCTGGTGACATGTCCCGTGTGTATTAAACAATCAGGGGAACACACTCTCCTCACTTATACTGTTCACCTGGTAACATTTCCCGTGTATATTAAACCATCGGGGAAGACACTCTCCTCACTTATAATGTTCACCTGGTAATATGTTCTGTGTATATTAAACCATCAGGGGAACACACTCTCCTCACTTATACTGTTCACATGGTGACATGTCCGGTGTATATTAAACCATCAGGGGAACACACTCTCCTCACTTATAATGTTCACCTGGTAATATGTTTTGTGTATATTAAACCATCAGGGGAACACACTCTCCTCACTTATACTGTTCACCTGGTAATATGTCCCGTGTCTATTAAACAATCAGGGGAACACCCTCTCCTCACTTATACTGTTCACCTGGTAACATGTCCCGTGTATATGAAACCATTATGGGAACACACTCTCCTCACTTCTACTGTTTTTCTGGTAACATGTCCCGTGAGCATTAAACCATCAGGGGAACACACTCTCCTCACTTCTACTGTTCACCTGGTGACATGTCCCGTGCGTATTAAACAATCAGGGGAACACACTCTGCTCACTTACACTGTTCACCTGGTAACATGTCGCGTGTATAATAAACCATCAGGGGAACACACTCTCCTCACTTATACTGTTCACCTGGTAACATGTCCCGTGTATGTTAAACCATCAGGGGAACACACTCTCCTCACTTATACTGTTCACCTGGTAACATGTCCCGTGTATGTTAAACCATCAGGGGAACACACTCTCCACACTTATACTGTTCACCTGGTAACATGTCCCGTGTATGTTAAACCATCAGGGGAACACACTCTCCTCACTTATACTGTTCACCTGGTGACATGTCCCGAGTGTATTAAACAATCAGGGGAACACACTCTCCTCACTTCGGCTCTTCACCTGGTAACATGTCCCGTGTATATTAAATCATCAGGGGAACTCACTCTCCTCACTTATACTGTTCACCTGGTAACATGTCCCGTGCGCATTAAACCATCAGGGGAAAACACTCTCCTCACTATTCTGTTCACCTGGTAACATGTCCCGTGTATATTAACAATCAGGGGGACACACTCTCCTCACTTATACTGTTCACCTGGTGACATGTCCCGTGCGTATTAAACAATCAGGGGAACACACTCTCCTCATTTATACTGTTCACCTGGTAACATGTCCTGTGTGTATTAAACCATCAGGGGAACACAATCTCCTCACTTATACTGTTTACCTGGTAACATGTCCTGTGTATATTAAAACATCAGGGGAACACACTCTCCTCACTTATACTGTTTACCTGGTAACATGTCCTGTGTATATTGAACCATCAGGAGAACATACTCTCCTCACTTATACTGTTCACCTGGTAACATGTCCCGTGTGTATTAAACCATCAGGGGAACACATTCTCCTCACGTATGCTGTTCACCTGGTTACATCTCCTGTGTATATTAAACAATCAGGGGAACAGACTCTCCTCACTTGCACTGTTCACCTGGTGACATGTCCCGTGTATATTAAACCATCAGGGGAACATACTCTCCTCACTTATACTGTTCACCTGGTAACATGTCCCGTGTGTATTAAATAATCAGGGGAACACACTCTCCTCACTTGTTCTATTCACGTGGTAACATGTCCCGTGAACATTAAACAATCAGGGGAACACACTCTCCTCACTTATACTGTTCACTTGGAGACATGTCCAGTATATATTAAACCATCAGGGGAACACAATCGCCTCTCTTATACTTTTCACCTGGTGACACGTCCTGTCAGTATTAAACCATCAGGGGAACACATTCTCCTGACTTATACTGTTCACCTGGTAACATGTCCTGTGCGTATTAAACCATCATGGGAACACACTCTCCTCACTTATACTGTTCATCTGGTAACATGTCCCATGTATATTAAACCATCAGGGGAACACACTCTCCTCACTTACACTGTTCATCTGGTAACATGTCCCGTGTCTATTTAACCATCAGGGGAACACACTCTCCTCACTTATACAGTTCATCTGGTAACATGTCCTGTGTGCATTAAACCACCAGGAGAACACACTCTCCTCACTTATACTGTTCACCTGGTGACATGTCCCGTGTATATTAAAACACCAGGGGAACACACTCTCCTCACTTCTACTGTTCACCAGGTAACATGTCCTGTCTATATTAAACCATCAGGGGAAAACATTCTCCTCACTTATACTGTTCACCTGGTGACATGTCCTGTTTATATTAAACAATCAGGGGAACACACTCTCCTCACTTATATTGTTCACCGAGTGACATGTCCTGTGTATATTAAACCATCAGGGGAACACACTCTCCTCACTTACACTGTTCACCTGGTGACATGTCCCGTGTGTATTAAACCATCAGGGGAACACAATCTGCTCACTGATACTGTTCAGGTGGTAACATGTCCCGTGTATATTAAAACACCAGCGGAACACACTCTCCTCACTTATACTGTTCACCAGGTAACAAGTCCCGTCTATATTAAACCATCAGGGGAAAACATTCTCCTCAATTATACTGTTCACCTGGTGACATGTCCCAAGTGTATTAAACCACCAGGGGAACACACTCTCCTCACTTATACTGTTCACCTGGTAACATGTCCCGTTCGTATTAAACCATCAGGGGAACACAATCTGCTCACTTATACTGTTCACCTGGTAACATGTCCTGTTTATATTAAACAATCAGGGGAACACACTCTCCTCACTTATAATGTTCACCGAGTGACATGTCCTGTGTATATTAAACCATCAGGGGAACACACTCTCCTCACTTATACTGTTCACCTGGTGACATGTCCCGAGTGTATTAAACCATCAGGGGAACACATCTGCTCACTTATACTGTTCACGTGGTAACATGTCCCGTGTATACTAAAACACCAGGGGAACACACTCTCCTCACTTATACTGTTCACCAGGTAACATGTCCTGTCTATATTAAACCATCAGGGGAAAACATTCTCCTCACTTATACTGTTCACCTGGTGACATGTCCCGTCTATATTAAACCATCAGGGGAAAACATTCTCCTCACTTATACTGTTCAACTGGTGACATGTCCCGTGTATATTAAACCATCAGGGGAAAACATTCTCCTCAATTATACTGTTCACCTGGTGACATGTCCCAAGTGTATTAAACCATCAGGGGAACACACTCTCCTCACTTATACTGTTCACCTGGTGACGTGTCCCGTGTATATTAAACCATGAGGGGAACAGACTCTCCTCTCGTATGCTGTTCACCTGGTGACATATCCCCTGTGTATTCAACTATCAGGGGAACAGACTCTCCTCTCGTATGCTGTTCACCTGGTGACATGTCCCCTGTGTATTAAACAATCAGGGGAACACACTCTCCTCACTTATACTGTTCACTTGGGAACATGTCCTGTGTATATTAAACCATCAGGGGAACACACTCTCCTCACTTATACTGTTTACCTGGTAACATTTCCTGTGTGTATTAAACCATCAGGGGAACACACTCTCCTCACTTCTACTGTTCACCTGGTAACATTTCCCGTGTGTATTAAACAATCAGTGGAACAAACTCTGCTCACTTATACTGTTCACCTGGTAACATGTCCCGTGTATATTAAACCATCAGGGGAACACACTCTCCTCACTTATAGAGTTCACCTGGTAACATGTCCCGTGTGTATTAAACCATCAGGGGAACACACTCTGCTCAATTATACTGTTCACCTGGTAACATGTCCTGTGTATATTAAACCATCAGCGGAACACAGTCTCCTCACTTATACTGTTCACCTGGTTACATGTCCTGTGTGCATTAAACCATCAGGGGAACACTGTCTCCTCACTTGTACTGTTCACCTGGTGACATGTCCCATGTATATTAAACAATCAGGGGAACACACTCTCCTCACATATACTGTTCACCTGGTAACATGGCCCGAGTATATTGAACCATCAGGGGAACACACTCTGCTCACTTATACTGTTCACCTGGTAACATGTCCTGTATAGAATAAACCATCAGGGGAACACACCGTCCTCACTTATACTGTTCACCTGGTAACATGTCCCTTGTGTATTAAACAATCAGGGGAACAAACTCTGCTCACTTATACTGTTCACCTGGTAACATGACCCGAGTATATTGAACCATCAGGGGAACACACTCTGCTCACTTATACTGTTCACCTGGTAACATGTCCTGTATAGAATAAACCATCAGGGGAACACACCCTCCTCACTTATCGAGTTCACCTGGTAACATGTCCCGTGTGTATTAAACCATCAGGGGAACACACTCTGCTCACTTATACTGTTCACCTGGTAACATGTCCTGTGTACATTAAACCATCAGGGTAACACACTCTCCTCACTTATGCTGTTCACCTGGTAACATGTCCTGTGTATATTAAACAATCAGGGGAACACACTCTCCTCACTTATACTGTTCACCTGGTAACATGTCCCGTGCGCATTAAACCATCAGGGGAACACAGTCTACTAACTTATACTGTTCCCCTGGTAACATGTCCCGTGAATATTAAACCATCAGGGGAACACACCCTCCTCACTTATCGAGTTCACCTGGTAAAATGTCCCGTGTGTATTAAACCATCAGGGGAACACACTCTGCTCACTTATAATGTTCACCTGTTAACATGTCCTGTGTACATTAAACCATCAGGGTAACACACTCTCCTCACTTATGCTGTTCACACGGTAACATGTCCTGTGTATATTAAACAATCAGGGGAACACACTCTCCTCACTTATACTGTTCACCTGGTAACATGTCCTGTGTGCATTAAACCATCAGGGGAACACAATCTGCTCACTTATACTGTTCACCTGGTGACATGTCCCGTGTATATTAAAACACCAGGGGAACACACCATCCTCACTTATACTGTTCACCAGGTAACATGTCCTGTCTATATTAAACCATCAGGGGAACACACTCTCCTCACTTATAATGTTCACCTGGTGACATGTCCTGTTTATATTAAACAATCAGGGGAACACACTCTCCTCACTTATACTGTTCACCGAGTGACATGTCCTGTGTATATTAAACCATCAGGGGAACACACTCTCCTCACTTACACTGTTCACCTGGTGACATGTCCCGTGTGTATTAAACCATCAGGGGAACACAATCTGCTCACTGATACTGTTCACGTGGTAACATGTCCCGTGTATATTAAAACACCAGCGGAACACACTCTCCTCACTTATACTGTTCACCAGGTAACATGTCCCGTCTATATTAAACCATCAGGGGAACACACTCTCCTCACTTATGCTGTTCACCTGGTAACATGTCCCGTGTATATTAAACCACCAGGGGAACACACTCTCCTCACTTATACTGTTCACCTGGTAACATGTCCCGTTCGTATTAAACCATCAGGGGAACACAATCTGCTCACTTATACTGTTCACCTGGTAACATGTCCTGTTTATATTAAACAATCAGGGGAACACACTCTCCTCACTTATACTGTTCACCGAGTGACATGTCCTGTGTATATTAAACCATCAGGGGAACACAATCTGCTCACTTATACTGTTCACGTGGTAACATGTCCTGTCTATATTAAACCATCAGAGGAAAACATTCTCCTCACTTATACTGTTCACCTGGTGACATGTCCCGTCTATATTAAACCATCAGGGGAAAATATTCTCCTCACTTACACTGTTCAACTGCTGACATGTCCCGTGTATATTAAACCATCAGGGGAAAACATTCTCCTCAATTATACTGTTCACCTGGTGACATGTCCCAAGTGTATTAAACCATCAGGGGAACACACTCTCCCCACTTATACTGTTCACCTGGTGACGTGTCCCGTGTGTATTAAACCATGAGGGAAAAAGACTCTCCTCTCGTATGCTGTTCACCTGGTGACATGTCCCCTGTGTATTAAACAATCAGGGGAACACACTCTCCTCACTTATACTGTTCACTTGGGAACATGTCCTGTGTATATTAAACCATCAGGGGAACACACTCTCCTCACTTATACTGTTTATCTGGTAACATTTCCTGTGTGTATTAAACCATCAGGGGTACACACTCTCCTCACTTCTACTGTTCACCTGGTAACATTTCCCGTGTGTATTAAACAATCAGTGGAACAAACTCTGCTCACTTACACTGCTCACCTGGTAACATGTCCTGTATAGATTAAACCATCAGGGGAACACACTCTCCTCACTTATAGAGT
The DNA here is from genome assembly GCF_036365525.1 of Heterodontus francisci. NCBI lineage: Eukaryota > Metazoa > Chordata > Chondrichthyes > Heterodontiformes > Heterodontidae > Heterodontus > Heterodontus francisci. Next base: position 1,532,483 of record NW_027141565.1, read on the forward strand.
TCACCTGGTAACATGTCCCGTGTGTATTAAACCATCAGGGGAACACACTCTGCTCACTTATACTGTTCACCTGGTAACATGTCCTGTGTATATTAAACCATCAGCGGAACACAGTCTCCTCACTTATCCTGTTCACCTGGTAACATGTCCTGTGTGCATTAAACCATCAGGGGAACACTGTCTCCTCACTTGTACTGTTCACCTGGTGACATGTCCTGTGTATATTAAACAATCAGGGGAACAAACTCTCCTCACATATACTGTTCACCTGGTGACATGTCCCGTGCGTATTAAACCTTCAGGGGAACACACTCTCCTCACTTACACTGTTCACCTGGTGACATGTCCCGCATGTATTAAACCATCAGGGGAACTCACTCCCCTCACTTATGCTGTTCACCTGGTAACATGTCCCGTGTATATTAAACCACCAGGGGAACACACTCTCCTCACTTATACTGCTCATCTGGTAACATTTCCTGTGTGTATTAAACCATCAGGGGTACACACTCTCCTCACTTCTACTGTTCACCTGGTAACATTTCCCGTGTGTATTAAACAATCAGTGGAACAAACTCTGCTCACTTATACTGCTCACCTGGTAACATGTCCTGTATAGATTAAACCATCAGGGGAACACACTCTCCTCACTTATAGAGTTCACCTGGTAACATGTCCCGTGTGTATTAAACCATCAGGGGAACACACTCTGCTCACTTATACTGTTCACCTGGTAACATGTCCTGTGTATATTAAACCATCAGCGGAACACAGTCTCCTCACTTATCCTGTTCACCTGGTAACATGTCCTGTGTGCATTAAACCATCAGGGGAACACTGTCTCCTCACTTGTACTGTTCACCTGGTGACATGTCCTGTGTATATTAAACAATCAGGGGAACAAACTCTCCTCACATATACTGTTCACCTGGTGACATGTCCCGTGCGTATTAAACCTTCAGGGGAACACACTCTCCTCACTTACACTGTTCACCTGGTGACATGTCCCGCATGTATTAAACCATCAGGGGAACTCACTCCCCTCACTTATGCTGTTCACCAGGTAACATGTCCCGTGTATATTAAACCACCAGGGGAACACACTCTCCTCACTTATACTGCTCATCTGGTAACATGTCCTGTGTATATTAAACCACCAGGGGAACACACTCTCCTCACTTATACTGCTCATCTGGTAACATGTCCCGTGTATATTAAACCATCAGGGGAACAGAATCTGCTCAGTTATAGAGTTCACCTGCTAACATGACCCATGTATATTAAACCATCAGGGGAACACACTCTGCTCACTTATACAGTTCATCTGGTAACATGTCCTGTGTATATTAAACCATCAGGGGAACACACTCTCCTCACATATACTGTTTACCTGGTAACATGTCCTGTGTATATTAAACGATCAGGGGAACACACTGTCCGGACTTTTACTTTTCACCTGGTAACATGTCCTGTGTATATTAAACCATCAGGGGAACACACTCTCCTCACTTATACTGATCACCTGGCAACTTGTCCTGTGTATATTAAACCATCAGGGGAACACACTCTCCTCACTTATACTGTTCACCTGGTAACATGTCCTGTGTATATTAAACCATCAGGGGAACACACTCTCCTCACTTAAACTGTTCACCTGGTAACATGTCCTGTGTATATTAAACAATCAGGGGAACACACTCTCCTCACTTAAACTGTTCACCTGGTGACATGTCCCGTGTGCATTAAACCAACAGGGGAAGACACTCTGCTCACTTATACTGTTCACCTGGTAACATGTCCTGTGTATATTAAACAATCAGGGGAACACACTCTCCTCACTTATACTGTTCACCTGGTAACATGTCCTGTGTGCATTAAACCATCAGGGGAACACAATCTGCTCACTTATACTGTTCACCTGGTGACATGTCCCGTGTATATTAAAACACCAGGGGAACACACCATCCTCACTTATACTGTTCACCAGGTAACATGTCCTGTCTATATTAAACCATCAGGGGAACACACTCTCCTCACTTATAATGTTCACCTGGTGACATGTCCTGTTTATATTAAACAATCAGGGGAACACACTCTCCTCACTTATACTGTTCACCGAGTGACATGTCCTGTGTATATTAAACCATCAGGGGAACACACTCTCCTCACTTACACTGTTCACCTGGTGACATGTCCCGTGTGTATTAAACCATCAGGGGAACACAATCTGCTCACTGATACTGTTCACGTGGTAACATGTCCCGTGTATATTAAAACACCAGCGGAACACACTCTCCTCACTTATACTGTTCACCAGGTAACATGTCCCGTCTATATTAAACCATCAGGGGAAAACATTCTCCTCAATTATATTGTTCACCTGGTGACATGTCCCAAGTGTATTAAACCATCAGGGGAACACACTCTCCTCACTTATGCTGTTCACCTGGTAACATGTCCCGTGTATATTAAACCACCAGGGGAACACACTCTCCTCACTTATACTGTTCACCTGGTAACATGTCCCGTTCGTATTAAACCATCAGGGGAACACAATCTGCTCACTTATACTGTTCACCTGGTAACATGTCCTGTTTATATTAAACAATCAGGGGAACACACTCTCCTCACTTATACTGTTCACCGAGTGACATGTCCTGTGTATATTAAACCATCAGGGGAACACAATCTGCTCACTTATACTGTTCACGTGGTAACATGTCCTGTCTATATTAAACCATCAGAGGAAAACATTCTCCTCACTTATACTGTTCACCTGGTGACATGTCCCGTCTATATTAAACCATCAGGGGAAAATATTCTCCTCACTTACACTGTTCAACTGCTGACATGTCCCGTGTATATTAAACCATCAGGGGAAAACATTCTCCTCAATTATACTGTTCACCTGGTGACATGTCCCAAGTGTATTAAACCATCAGGGGAACACACTCTCCCCACTTATACTGTTCACCTGGTGACGTGTCCCGTGTATATTAAACCATGAGGGAAAAAGACTCTCCTCTCGTATGCTGTTCACCTGGTGACATGTCCCCTGTGTATTCAACCATCAGGGGAACAGACTCTCCTCTCGTATGCTGTTCACCTGGTGACATGTCCCCTGTGTATTAAACAATCAGGGGAACACACTCTCCTCACTTATACTGTTCACCTGGTAGCATGTCCTGCGTATATTAAACAATCATGATAACACACTCTCCTCACTTATACTGTTCACCTGGTAACATGTCCTGTTTATATTAAACCATCAGGGGAACACACTCTCCTCACTTACACTGTTCACCTGGTGACATGTCCCGTGTGTATTAAACCATCAGGGGAACACAATCTGCTCCCTTATACTGTTCACGTGGTAACATGTCCCGTGTATATTAAACCTCCAGGGGAACACACTCTCCTCACTTATACTGTTCACCTGGTAACATGTCCCGTCTCTTTTAAACCATCAGGGGAAAACATTCTCCTCACTTATACTGTTCACCTGGTGACATGTCCCGTCTATATTAAACCATCAGGGGAAAACATTCTCCTCACTTGTACTGTTCAACTGGTGACATGTCCCGTGTATATTAAACCATCAGGGGAAAACATTCTCCTCAATTATACTGTTCACCTGGTGACGTGTCCCGTGTATATTAAACCATGAGGGGAACAGACTCTCCTATCGTTTGCTGTTCACCTGGTGACATGTCCCCTGTGTTTTCAACCATCAGGGAAACACACTCTCCTCACTTATACTGTTCACTTGGGAACATGTCCTGTGTATATTCAACCATCAGGGGAACACATTCTCATCACTTATACTGTTTACCTGGTAACATGTCCTGTGTGTATTAAAACATCAGGGGAACACAATCTCCTCACTTCTAATGTTCACCTGGTAACATTTCCCGTGTGTATTAAACAATCAGTGGAACAAACTCTGCTCACTTATACTGTTCACCTGGTAACATGTCCTGTATAGATTAAACCATCAGGGGAACACACCCTCCTCACTTATAGAGTTCACCTGGTAACATGTCCCGTGTGTATTAATCCATCAGGGGAAGACACTCTGCTCACTTATACTGTTCACCTGGTAACATGTCCTGTGTATATAAAACCATCAGGGGAACAGAGTCTCCTCACTTATACTGTTCACCTGGTAACATGTCCTGTGTGCATTAAACCATCAGGGGAACACAGTCTCCTCACTTGTACTGTTCACCTGGTGACATGTCCCGTGTGTATTAAACAATCAGGGAAACACAGTCTGCTCACTTATGCAGTTCATCTGGTAACATGTCCTGTGTATATTAAACAATCAGGGGAACACACTCTCCTCACATATACTGTTCACCTGGTGACATGTCCCGTGCGTATTAAACCATCAGGGGAACCCACTCTCCTCACTTACACTGTTCACCTGGTGACATGTCCCGTATGTATTAAACCATCAGGGGAACTCACTCTCCTCACTTATGCTGTTCACCTGGTAACATGTCCCGTGTATATTAAACCACCAGGGGAACACCCTCTCCTCACTTATACTGCTCATCTGGTAACATGTCCCGTGTGCACTAAACAATCAAGGGAACACATTCTCCTCACTTATACTATTCACCTGGTAACATGTCCCGTTCGTATTAAACCATCAGGGGAACACATTCCCCTCACTTCTACTGCTCATCTGGTAACATGTCCTGTGTATATTAAACCATCAGGGGAACACACTCTCCTCACTTATACTGTTCACCTGGTAACATTTCCCGTGTGTATTAAACAATCAGGGGAACAAACTCTGCTCACTTCTACTTTTCACCTGGTAACATGACCCGAGTATATTGAACCATCAGGGGAACACACTCTGATCACTTATACTGTTCACCTGGTAACATGTCCTGTATAGAATAAACCGTCAGGGGAACACACCCTCCTCACTTATCGAGTTCACCTGGTAACATGTCCCGTGTGTATTAAACCATCAGGGGAACACATTCTGCTCACTTATACTGTTCACCTGGTAACATGTCCTGTGTACATTAAACCATCAGGGTAACACACTCTCCTCACTTATGCTGTTCACCTGGTGACATGTCCCGTGCGCATTAAACCATCAGGGGAACACAGTCTACTCACTTATACTGTTCCCCTGGTAACATGTCCCGTGAATATTAAACCATCAGGGGAACACACCCTCCTCACTTATCGAGTTCACCTGGTAAAATGTCCCGTGTGTATTAAACCATCAGGGGAACACACTCTGCTCACTTATAATGTTCACCTGTTAACATGTCCTGTGTACATTAAAACATCAGGGTAACACACTCTCCTCACTTATGCTGTTCACCTGGTAACATGTCCCGTGCGCATTAAACCATCAGGGGAACACAGTCTACTCACTTATACTGTTCCCCTGGTAACATGTCCCGTGAATATTAAACCATCAGGGGAACACACCCTCCTCACTTATCGAGTTCACCTGGTAAAATGTCCCGTGTGTATTAAACCATCAGGGGAACACACTCTGCTCACTTATAATGTTCACCTTTTAACATGTCCTGTGTACATTAAACCATCAGGGTAACACACTCTCCTCACTTATGCTGTTCACCTGGCAACATGTCCTGTGTATATTAAACAATCAGGGGAACACACTCTCCTCACTTATACTGTTCACCTTGTAACATGTCCTGTGTGCATTAAACCATCAGGGGAACACAGTCTGCTCACTTATACTGTTCACCTGGTGACATGTCCCGTGTATATTAAAACACCAGGGGAACACACTCTCCTCACTTATACTGTTCACCAGGTAACATGTCCTGTCTATATTAAACCATCAGGGGAAAACATTCTCCTCACTTATACTGTTCACCTGGTAACATGTCCTGTTTATATTAAACAATCAGGGGAACACACTCTCCTCACTTATACTGTTCACCGAGTGACATGTCCTGTGTATATTAAACCATCAGGGGAACACACTCTCCTCACTTACACTTTTCACCTGGTGACATGTCCTGTCTGTATTAAACCATCAGGGGAACACAATCTGCTCACTGATACTGTTCAGGTGGTAACATGTCCCGTGTATATTAAAACACCAGCGGAACACACTCTCCTCACTTATACTGTTCACCAGGTAACAAGTCCCGTCTATATTAAACCATCAGGGGAAAACATTCTCCTCAATTATACTGTTCACCTGGTGACATGTCCCAAGTGTATTAAACCATCAGGGGAACACACTCTCATCACTTATGCTGTTCACCTGGTAACATGTCCCGTGTATATTAAACCACCAGGGGAACACACTCTCCTCACTTATACTGTTCACCTGGTAACATGTCCCGTTCGTATTAAACCATCAGGGGAACACAATCTGCTCACTTATACTGTTCACCTGGTAACATGTCCTGTTTATATTAAACAATCAGGGGAACACACTCTCCTCACTTATAATGTTCACCGAGTGACATGTCCTGTGTATATTAAACCATCAGGGGAACACACTCTCCTCACTTATACTGTTCACCTGGTGACATGTCCCGAGTGTATTGAACCATCAGGGGAACACAATCTCCTCACTTATACTGTTCACGTGGTAACATGTCCCGTGTATATTAAAACACCAGGGGAACACACTCTCCTCACTTATACTGTTCACCTGGTAACATGTCCTGTCTATATTAAACCATCAGGGGAAAACATTCTCCTCACTTATACTGTTCACCTGGTGACATGTCCCGAGTGTATTGAACCATCAGGGGAACACAATCTCCTCACTTATACTGTTCACGTGGTAACATGTCCCTAGTGTATTAAACCATCAGGGGAACACACTCTCCTCACTTATACTGTTCACCTGGTGACGTGTCCCGTGTATATTAAACCATGAGGGGAACAGACTCTCCTCTCGTATGCTGTTCACCTGGTGACATATCCCCTGTGTATTCAACCATCAGGGGAACAGACTCTCCTCTCGTATGCTGTTCACCTGGTGACATGTCCCCTGTGTATTAAACAATCAGGGGAACACACTCTCCTCGCTTATACTTTTCACTTGGGAACATGTCCTGTGTATATTAAACCATCAGGGGAACACACTCTCCTCACTTATACTGTTTACCTGGTAACATTTCCTGTGTGTATTAAACCATCAGGGGAACACAATCTCCTCACTTCTACTGTTCACCTGGTAACATTTCCCGTGTGTATTAAACAATCAGTGGAACAAACTCTGCTCACTTATACTGTTCACCTGGTAACATGTCCTGTTTAGATTAAACCATCGGGGGAACACACTCTCCTCACTTATAGAGTTCACGTGGTAACATGTCCCGTGTGTATTAAACCATCAGGGGAACACACTCTGCTCACTTATACTGTTCACCTGGTAACATGTCCTGTGTATATTAAACCATCAGCGGAACACAGTCTCCTCACTTATACTGTTCACCTGGTAAGATGTCCTGTGTGCATTAAACCATCAGGGGAACACTGTCTCCTCACTTGTACTGTTCACCTGGTAACATGTCCTGTATAGATTAAACCATCAGGGGAACACACCCTCCTCACTTATCGAGGTCACCTGGTAACATGTCCCGTGTGTATTAAACCATCAGGGGAACACACTCTGCTCACTTATGCTGTTCACCTGGTAACATGTCCTGTGTACATTAAACCATCAGGGGAACACAGTCTCCTCACTTATGCTGTTCACCTGGTAACATGTCCTGTGTGCATTAAACCATCAGGGGAACACACTCTCCTCACTTATACTGTTCACCTGGTGACATGTCCCGTGCATATTAAACAATCAGGGGAACAGAATCTGCTCAGTTATAGAGTTCACCTGCTAACATGTCCCATGTATATTAAACCATCAGGGGAACACACTCTGCTCACTTATACAGTCCATCTGGTAACATGTCCTGTGTATATTAAACAATCAGGGGAACACACTCTCCTCACTTCTACTGTTCACCTGGTGACATGTCCCGTGTGTATTAAACAATCAGGGGAACAAACTCTCCTCTCTTATGCTGTTCACCTGGTAACAGGTCCCGTGTGTATTAAACAATCAGGGGAACACACTCTCCTCACTTATACTGTTCATCTGGTAACATGTCCCGTTCGTATTAAACCATCAGGGGAACACAATCTGCTCACTTATACTGTTCACCTGGTAACATGTCCTGTTTAATTTAAACAATCAGGGGAACACACTCTCCTCACTTATACTGTTCACCTGGTAACATGTCCTGTTTATATTAAACCATCAGGGGAACACACTCTCCTCACTTACACTGTTCACCTGGTGACATGTCCCGTGTGTATTCAACCATCAGGGGAACACAATCTGCTCACTTATACTGTTCACGTGGTAACATGTCCCGTGTATATTAAAACACCAGGGGAACACACGCTCCTCACTTATACTGTTCACCAGGTAACATGTCCCGTCTATATTAAACCATCAGGGGAAAACATTCTCCTCACTTATACTGTTCACCTGGTGACATGTCCCGTCTATATTAAACCATCAGGGGAAAACATTCTCCTCACTTATACTGTTCAACTGGTGACATGTCCCGTGTATATTAAACCATCAGGGGAAAACATTCTCCTCAATTATACTGTTCACCTGGTGACATGTCCCAAGTGTATTAAACCATCAGGGGAACACACTCTCCTCACTTATACTGTTCACCTGGTGACGTGTCCCGTGTATATTAAACCATGAGGGGAACAGACTCTCCTCTCGTATGCTGTTCACCTGGTGACATGTCCCCTGTGTATTAAACAATCAGGGGAAGACACTCTCCTCACTTATACTGTTCACTTGGGAACATCTACTGTGTATATTAAACCATCAGGGGAACACACTCTCCTCACTTATACTGTTTACCTTGTAACATTTCCTGTGTGTATTAAACCATCAGGGGAACACACCCTCCTCACTTATAGAGTTCACCTGGTAACATGTCCCGTGTGTATTAAACCATCAGGGGAACACACTCTCCTCACTTATCCTGTTCACGTGGTAACATGTCCCGTGTATAAACTAAACAGTCAGGAGAACACAGTCTCCTCACTTACACTGTTCACCTGGTGACATGTCCCGTGTGTATTAAACCATCAGGGGAACACACTCTCCTCACTTATACTGTTCACCTGGTAACATGTCCTGTCTGCATTAAACAATCAGGGGAACACACTCTCCTCACTTATACTGTTCACCTGATGACATGTCCCGTGCGTTTTAAACAATCAGGGGAACTCAATCTCCTCACTTATACTGTTCACCTGGTAACATGTCCCGTGTGTATTAAACCATCAGGGGAACACACTCTCCTCACTTATCCTGTTAACGTGGTAACATGTCCCGTGTATAAACTAAACAGTCAGGAGAACACACTCTCCTCACTGATACTGTTCACCTGGTGACATGTCCCGGCGTATTAAACAATCAGGGGAACACACTCTCCTCACTTATACTGCTCATCTGGGAACATGTCCCGTGTTTATTAAACAATCAGGGGAACAGACTCTCCTCACTTATACTGTTCACATGGTAACATGTCCCGTGTATATTAAACAATCAGGAGAACACAGACTCCTCACTTACACTGTTCACCTGGTGACATGTCCCGTGTGTATTAAACCATCAGGGGAACACACTCTCCTCACTTATACTGTTCACCTGGTGACATGTCCCCTGTGTATTAAACAATCAGGGGAACACACTCTCCTCACTTCTACTGTTCACTTGGGAACATGTCCTGTGTATATTAAACCATCAGGGGAACACACTCTCCTCACTTATACTGTTTACCTGGTAACATTTCCTGTGTGTATTAAACCATCAGGGGAACACACTCTCCTCACTTCTACTGTTCACCTGGTAACATTTCCCGTGTGTATTAAAAAATCAGTGGAACAAACTCTGCTCACTTATACTGTTCACCTGGTAACATGTCCTGTATAGATTAAACCATCGGGGGAACACACTCTCCTCACTTATAGAGTTCACCTGGTAACATGTCCCGTGTGTATTAAACCATCAGGGGAACACACTCTGCTCACTTATACTGTTCACCTGGTAACATGTCCTGTGTATATTAAACCATCAGCGGAACACAGTCTCCTCACTTATACTGTTCACCTGGTAAGATGTCCTGTGTGCATTAAACCATCAGGGGAACACTGTCTCCTCACTTGTACTGTTCACCTGGTAACATGTCCTGTATAGATTAAACCATCAGGGGAACACACCCTCCTCACTTATCGAGGTCACCTGGTAACATGTCCCGTGTGTATTAAACCATCAGGGGAACACACTCTGCTCACTTATGCTGTTCACCTGGTAACATGTCCTGTGCACATTAAACCATCAGGGGAACACAGTCTCCTCACTTATGCTGTTCACCTGGTAACATGTCCTGTGTGCATTAAACCATCAGGGGAACACACTCTCCTCACTTATACTGTTCACCTGGTGACATGTCCCGTGCATATTAAACAATCAGGGGAACACTCTCTCCTCACTTCTACTCTAGAGCTGGTAACATGTCCCGTGTATATTAAACCATCAGGGGAACAGAATCTGCTCAGTTATAGAGTTCACCTGCTAACATGTCCCATGTATCTTAAACCATCAGGGGAACACACTCTGCTCACTTATGCAGTCCATCTGGTAACATGTCCTGTGTATATTAAACAATCAGGGGAACACACTCTCCTCACTTATACTGTTCACCTGGTGACATGTCCCATGTGTATTAAACAATCAGGGGAACACACTCTCCTCACTTCTACTGTTCACCTGGTGACATGTCCCGTGTGTATTAAACAATCAGGGGAACAAACTCTCCTCTCTTATGCTGTTCACATGGTAACATGTCCCGTTCGTATTAAACCATCAGGGGAACACAATTTGCTCACTTATACTGTTCACCAGGTAACATGTCCTGTTTATATTAAACAATCAGGGGAACAGACTCTCCTCTCGTATGCTGTTCACCTGGTGACATGTCCCCTGTGGAGAAACAATCAGGGGAACACACTCTCCTCACTTATACTGTTCACTTGGGAACATCTCCTGTGTATATTAAACCATCAGGGGAACACTCTCTCCTCACTTATACTGTTTACCTGGTAACATTTCCTGTGTGTATTAAACCATCAGGGGAACACACCCTCCTCACTTATAGAGTTCACCTGGTAACATGTCCCGTGTGTATTAAACCATTAGGGGAACACACTCTCCTCACTTATCCTGTTCACGTGGTAACATGTCCCGTGTATAAACTAAACAGTCAGGAGAACACAGTCTCCTCACTTACACTGTTCACCTGGTGACATGTCCCGTGTGTATTAAACAATCAGGGGAACACACTCTCCTCACTTATACTGTTCACCTGGTAACATGTCCCGTGTGTATTAAACGATCAGGGGAACACACTCTCCTCACTTATACTGTTCACCTGGTGACATGTCCCGTGGGCTTTAAACAATCAGGGGAACACACTCTCCTCACTTATACTGTTCACCTGGTGACATGTCCTGTGTGCATTAAACAATCAGGGGAACACACTCTCCTCACTTATACTGTTCACCTGGTAACATGTCCCGTGTGTATTAAACGATCAGGGGAACACACTCTCCTCAATTATCCTGTTCACGTGGTAACATGTCCCGTGTATAAACGAAACAGTCAGGAGAACACACTCTCCTCACTTATACTGTTCACCTGGTGACATGTCCCGGCGTATTAAACAATCAGGGGAACACACTCTCCTCACTTATACTGCTCATCTGGGAACATGTCCCGTGTTTATTAAACAATCAGGGGAACAGACTCTCCTCACTTATACTGTTCACATGGTAACATATCCCGTGTCTATTAAACAATCAGGAGAACACAGTTTCCTCACTTACACTGTTCACCTGGTGACATGTCCCGTGTGTATTAAACCATCAGGGGAACACACTCTCCTCACTTATGGAGTTCACATGGTAACATGTCCCGTGTGTATTAAACCATCAGGGGAACACACTCTCCTCACTTATACTGTTCACCTGGTAACATGTCCTGAGCGTCGTAAACAATCAGGGGAACACACTCTGCTCACTTATACTGTTCACCTGGTAACATGTCCCGTGTATATTAAACAATCAGGAGAACACAGTCTCCTCACTTACACTGTTCACCTGGTGACATGTCCCGTGATCATTAAACCATCAGGGGAAAACAGTCTCCTCACATAGACTGTTCACCTGGTAACATGTCCTGTGTGCATTAAACCATCATGGGAACACAGTCTCCTCACTTATACTGTTCACCTGGTAACATGTCACGTGTATATTAACCATCAGGGGAACACACTCTCCTCAGTTATACTGTTCACCTGGTGACATGTCCCGTGTATATTAAACCATCAGGGGATCACACTCTCCTCACTTATACTGTTCACCTGGTAACATGTCCCGTCCGTATTAAACCATCAGGGGAACACACTCTCCTCACTTATACTGTTCACCTGGTAACATGTCCCGTCCGTATTAAACCATCAGGGGAACACACTCTCCTCAATTACACTGTTCACCTGGTGACTTGTCCCGTGTGTATTAAACCACCAGGTGAACACACTCTCCTCACTTATACTGTTCATCTGGTAACATGTCCCGTGTGTATTAAACAATCAGGGGACCACATTCCCCTCACTTATACTGTTCACCTGGTAACATTTACCGTGCGTATTACACCATCAGAGGAACACATTCACCTCACTTATACTGTTCACCTGGTAACATGTCCCGTGTATATTAAACCATCAGGGGAACACAGTCTCCTCACTTATACTGTTCACCATGTAACATGTCCCGTGCGTATTAAACAATCAGGGGAGCACACTCTCCTCACTACTACTCTAGAGCTGGTAACATGTCCAGTGTATATTAAACAATCAAGGGAACACACTCTCCTCACTACTACTCTAGAGCTGGTAACATGTCCCGTGTATATTAAACCATCAGGGGAACAGATTCTGCTCAGTTATAGAGTTCACCTGGTAAAATGACCTGTGTATATTAAACAATCAGGTGAACACACTCTCCTCACTTATACTGTTCACCTGGAAACATGTCCCGTGCGTATAAAACCATCAGGGGAACACACTCCCCTCACTTACACTGTTCACCTGGTGACATGTCCCATGTGTATTAAAGCATCAGGGGAACACACTCTCCTCACTTATACTGTTCACCTGGTAACATGTCCCGTCGATATTAAACCACCAGGGGAACACACTCTCCTCACTTATACTGCTCATCTGGTAACATGTCCCGTGTTTATTCAACAATCAGGGGAACACACTCTCCTCACTTATACTGTTCACCTGGTAACATGTCCCGTTCGTATTAAACCATCAGGGGAACACATGCCCCTCACATATACAGTTCACCTGGTTACATGTCCTGTGTATATTAAACCATCAGGGGAACACACTCTCCTTACTTATACTGTTCACCTGGTAACATGTCCCGTGTATATTAAACAATCAGGAGAACACACTCTCCTCACTTATTCTGTTCTCCTGGTAACATGTCCTGTGTGTATTAAACCATCAGGGGAACACACTCTCCTCACTTATACTGTTCATCTGGTAACATGTCCTGTGTATATTAAACAATCAGGGGAACACACTCTCCTCACTTATACTGTTCATCTGGTAACATGTACTGTATAGATTAAACCATCAGGGGAACACACCCTCCTCACTTATAGAGTTCACCTGGTAACATGTCCCGTGTGTATTAAACCATCAGGGGAACACACTCTGCTCACTTATACTGTTCACCCGGTAACATGTCCCGTGCGTATTAAACCATGAGTGGAAAACACTCTCCTCACTATTCTGTTCACCTGGTAACATGTCCCGTGTGTATTAAAGTGAGGAGAATGTTTTCCCCTGATGGTTTCATATACACGGGACATGTTACCAGATGAACAGTATAAGTGAGGAGAGCGTGTTCCCCTGTTTGTTAAATAAACACGGGGCATGTCACCAGGTGAACAGTATAAGTGAGGAGAGTGTATTCCCCTGATGGTTTAATATACACAGGACATGTTACCAGATGAACAGTATAAGTGAGGAGAGTGTGTTCCCCTGATTTTTTAATGCACACGGGTCATGTTACCAGGTGAACAGTAGAAGTGAGGAGAGTGTGTTCCCCTGATTATTTAATGCACATGGGACATGTTACCAGGTGAACAGTAGAAGTGAGGAGAGTGTGTTCCCCTGATTTTTTAATGCACACGGGACATGTTACCTGGTGAACAGTAGAAGTGAGGAGAGTGTGTTCCCCTGATGGTTTAATATACATGGGACATGTTACCAGGTGAACAGTAGAAGTGGGGAGAGTGTGTTCCCCTGATGGTTTAATATACCTTGGACATGTTACCAGGTGAACAGTATAAGTTAAGAGAGTGTGTTCCCCGATTGTTTAATGCACACGGGCCATGATAACAGTTGAACAGTAGAAGTGAGGACAGTGTGTTCCCCTGATTTTTTAATGCACACGGGACATGTTACCAGGTGAACAGTAGAAGTGAGGAGAGTGTGTTCCCCTGATTTTTTAATGCACACGGGACATGTTACCAGGTGAACAGAATAGTGAGGAGAGTTTTTTCCCCTGATGGTTTAACGTGCACGGGACATGTCACAAGGTGAACAGTATAAGTGAGGAGAGTGTGTTCCCCTGATTGTTTAATACACACGGGACATGTCACCAGGTGAACAGAATAAGTGAGGAGAGTGTGTTCCCCTGATTGTTTAATGCACACGGGACATGTTACCAGGTGAACAGTAGAAGTGAGGAGAGTGTGTTCCCCTGATTGTTTAATACGCACGGGACATGTCACCAGGTGAACAGTATAAGTGAGGAGAGTGTGTTCCCCTGATTGTTTAATACGCACGGGACATGTTTCCAGATGAACAGTATAAGTGAGGAGAGTGTGTTCCCCTGATTGTTTAATGCACACGGGACATGTCACCAGGTGAACAGTGTAAGTGAGTAGAGTGTGTTCCCGTGATGGTTTAACATACACGGAACATTTTACCAGGTGAACAGTATAAGTGAGGAGATTGTGTCCCCCTGATGGTTTAATGCACAAGGGACATGTCACCAGGTGAACAGTAGAAGTGAGGAGAGTGTGTTCCCCTGATTGTTTAATACGAAAGGGACATGTCACCAGGTGAACAGTATAAGTGAGGAGAGTGTGTTCCCCTGATTGTTTAATACGCAAGGGACATGTTTCCAGATGAACAGTATAAGTGAGGAGAGTGTGTTCCCCTGATTGTTTAATGCACACGGGACATGTCACCAGGTGAACAGTATAAGTGAGGAGAGTGTGTTCCCCTGATTGTTTAATACGCAAGGGACATGTTTCCAGATGAACAGTATAAGTGAGGAGAGTGTGTTCCCCTGATTGTTTAATGCACACGGGACATGTCACCAGGTGAACAGTATAAGTGAGGAGAGTGTGTTCCCCTGATTGTTTAATGCTCACGGGACACGTCACCAGGTGAACAGTATAAGTGAGGAGAGTGTGTTCCCCTGATTGTTTAATACGCAAGGGACATGTTTCCAGATGAACAGTATAAGTGAGGAGAGTGTGTTCCCCTGATTGTTTAATGCACACGGGACATGTTACCAGGTGAACTCTATAAGTGAGGAGAGAGTGTTCCACTGATGGTTTAATATACGTGGGACATGTCACCAGGTGAAAAGTATAAGTGAGGAGAGTGTGTTCCCCTGATGGTTTAATATTCACAGGACATGTTACCTGGTGAAGAGTATAAGTGAGGAGATTGTGTTCCCCTGATGGTTTAATATACACAGGACATGTCACCAGGTGAACAGTAGAAGTGAGGAGAGTGTGTTCCCCTGATTGTTTAATACACACAGGACATGTTACCAGGTGAACAGTATAAGTGAGGAGAGTGTGTTCCCCTGATGGTTTAATATACACAGGACATGTCACCAGGTGAACAGTATAAGTGAGGAGAGTGTGTTCCCCTGATTGTTTAATACACACAGGACATGTTACCAGGTGAACAGTATAAGTGAGGAGAGTGTGTTCCCCTGATTGTTTAATACACACAGGACATGTTACCAGGTGAACAGTATAAGTGAGGAGAGTGTGTTCCCCTGATGGTTTAATATACACAGGCCATGTCACCAGGTGAACAGCAGAAGTGAGGAGAGTGTGTTCCCCTGATGGTTTTATATACACAGGACATGTTACCAGGTGAACAGTATAAGTGAGGAGAGTGTGTTCCCCTGATTGTTTAATACGCACGGGACATGTCACCAGGTGAACAGTATAAGTGAGGAGAGTGTGTTCCCCTGATGGTTTAATATACACGGGACATGTTACCAGGTGAACAGTAGAAGTGAGGAGAGTGTGTTCCCCTGATGGTTTAATATACACGGGACATGTTACCAGGTGAACAGTATAAGTGAGGAGAGTGTGTTCCCCTGATTGTTTAATGCAAACGGGACATGTTACCAGGTGAACAGTATAAGTGAGGAGAGTCTGTTCCCCTGATTGTTTAATACGCACGGGACATGTTACCAGGTGAACAGTATAAGTGAGGAGAGTGTGTTCCCGTGATTGTTTTATACACACGGGACATGTTACCAGGTGAACAGTATAAGTGAGGAGTGTGTGTTCCCCTGATTGTTTAATACACACGGGACATGTCACCAGGTGAACAGAATAGGTGAGGAGAGTGTGTTCCCCTGAATGTTTAATTCACACGGGACATGATACCTGGTGAACAGAATAGTGAGGAGAGTGTTTTCCCATGATGGTTTAAAGCCCACGGGACATGTTACCAGGTGAAAAGTATAAGTGAGGAGAGTGTGTTCTCCTGATTTTTTAATGCTCACGGGACATGTTACCAGGTGAACAGTATAAGTGAGGAGAGTGTGTTCCCCTGATTGTTTAATACACACGGGACTTGTTACCAGGTGAACAGGAGTAATGAGGAGAGTGTGTTCCCCTGATGGTTTCATATACATGGGACATGTTACCAGGTGAACAGTATAAGTGAAGAGAGTGTGTTCCCCTGATGGTTTAACAACACAGGACATGTTACCAGGTGAACAGTATAAGTGAGGAGAGTGTATTCCCCTGATTGTTTAATACACACGGGACATGTCACCAGGTGAACAGAATAAGTGAGGAGAGTGTGTTCCCCTGATTGTTTAATATACACGGGACATGTTACCAGGTGAACAGTATAAGTGAGGAGAGTGTGTTCCCCTGATTGTTTAATATACACGGGACATGTTACCAGGTGAACAGTATAAGTGAGGAGATTGTGTTCCCCTGATTGTTTAATACACACAGGACATGCTACCAGGTGAACAGTATAAGTGAGGAGAGTGTGTTCCCCTGATTGTTTAATACACACGGGACATGTTACCAGGTGAACAGTATAAGTGAGGAGAGTGTGTTCCCCTGATTGTTTAATACACACGGGACATGTTACCAGGTGAACAGTATAAGTGTGGAGAGTGTGTTCCCCTGATTGTTTAATACACACGGGACATGTTACCAGGTGAACAGAATAAGTGAGGAGAGTGTGTTCCCCTGATTGTTTAATGCACACGGGACATGTTACCAGGTGAAATCTATAACTGAGGAGAGTGAGTTCCCATGATGGTTTAACTTACACGGGACATGTTACCAGGTGAACAGGATAAGTGAGCAGAGTGTGTTCCCCTGATGGTTTAATATACACGGGACATGTCACCAGGTGAACAGTATCAGTGAGGAGAGTGTGTTCCCCTGATGGTTTAATATTCACAGGACATGTTACCTGGTGAAGAGTATAAGTGAGGTGAGTGTGTTCCCCTGATGGTTTAATATACACAGGACATGTCACTAGGTGAAGATTATAAGTGAGGAGAGTGTGTTCCCCTGATGGTTTAATATACACGAGACATGTTACCAGGTGAACAGTATAAGTGAGGTGTGTGTGTTCCCCTGATGGTTTAATATACACAGGACATGTCACTAGGTGAAAATTATAAGTGAGGAGAGTGTGTTCCCCAGATGGCTAAATATGCACGGGACATGTTACCAGGTGAACAGTATAAGTGAGGAGAGTGAGTTCCCCTGATGGTTTAATATACACGAGACATGTTACCAGGTGAACAGTATATGTGAGGAGAGTGTGTTGCCCTGATGATTTAATATACACGGGACATGTTACCAGGTGAAGAGCAGAAGTGAGGAGAGTGTGTTCCCCTGATTGTTTAATAAACTCGGGACATTTCACCAGGTGAACTGTATAATTGAGGAGAGTGTGTTCCCCTGATGGTTTAATATACTCAGGACATGTTACCAGGTGAACAGTATAAGTGAGGAGAGTGTGTTCCCCTGATTGTTTAATTCACCCGGGACATTTTACCAGGTGAACAGAATAGTGAGGAGAGTGTTTTCCCATGATGGTTTAATGCACACGGGACATGTTACCAGGTGAACAGTATAAGTGAGGAGAGTGTGTTCCCCTGATTTTGTAATGCACACGGGACATGTTACCAGGTGAACAGTAGAAGTGAGGAGAGTGTGTTCCCCAGATGGTTTAATATACACAGGACATGTCACCAGGTGAACAGTATAAGTGAGGAGAGTGTGTTCCCCTGATGGTTTAATATACACAGGTCATGTTGCCAGTTGAACTGTATAAGTGAGGAGATTGTGTTCCCCTGATGGTTTAATATACACGGGACACGTTACCTGATGAAGAGTATAAGTGAGGAGAGTGTGTTCCCCTGATTTTGTAATGCACACGGGATATGTCACCAGGTGAACAGTAGAAGTGAGGAGAGTGTATTCCCCTGATGGTTTTATGCGCACGGGACATGTTACCAGGTGAAGAGTATAAGTGAGGAGAGTGTGTTCCCCTGATGGTTTAACATACACGGGACATTTTTCCAGGTGAACCGTATAAGTGAGGAGAGTGTGATCCCCTGATGGTTTAATATACACAGGTCATGTTGCCAGTTGAACTGTATAAGTGAGGAGATTGTGTTCCCCTGATGGTTTAATATACACGGGACACGTTACCTGATGAAGTGTATAAGTGAGTAGAGTGTATTCCCCTGATGGTTTTATGCGCACGGGACATGTCACCAGGTGAACAGTAGAAGTGAGGAGAGTGTATTCCCATGATGGTTTTATGCGCACGGGACATGTTACCAGGTGAACAGTATAAGTGAGGAGATTGTGTCCCCCTGATGGTTTAATACACACAGGACATGTTACCAGGTGAACAGTATAAGTGAGGAGAGTGTGTTCCCCTGATGGTTTAATATACACGGGACATGTCACCAGGTGAACAGTAGAAGTGAGCAGAGTGTGTTCCCCTGATGGTTTAATATACACGGGACATGTTACCAGGTGAACAGTATAAGTGAGGAGAGTGTGTTGCCCTGATGGTTTAATATACACGGGACATGTTACCAGGTGAACAGAACAGTGAGGAGAGTGTTTTCCCCTGATGGTTTAATGCGCACGGGACATGTTACCAGGTGAAAAGTATAAGTGAGGAGAGTGTGTTCCCCTGATTGTTTAATGCACACGGGACACGTCACCAGGTGAACAGTATAAGTGAGGAGAGTCTGTTCCCCTGATTGTTTAATACGCACGGGACATGTTACCAGGTGAACAGTATAAGTGAGGAGAGAGTGTTCCACTGATGGTTTAATATACGTGGGACATGTCACCAGGTGAACAGTATAAGTGAGGGGAGTGTGTTCCCCTGATGGTTTAATATACACAGGACATGTTACTTGGTGAAAAGTATAAGTGAGGAGAGTGTGTTCCCCAGATGGCTTAATATGCACGGGACATGTTACCAGGTGAAAAGTATAAGTGAGGAGAGTGTGTTCCCCTGATTGTTTAATGCACACGGGACATGTTACCAGGTGAGCAGTATAAGTGAGGAGAGTGTGTTCCCCTGATGGTTTTATGCGCACGGGACATGTCACCAGGTGAACAGTATAAGTGAGGAGAGTGTGTTCCCCTGATTGTTTAATACGCACGGGACATGTTTCCAGATGAACAGTATAAGTGAGGAGAGTGTGTTCCCCTGATTGTTTAATGCACACGGGACATGTCACCAGGTGAACAGTGTAAGTGAGTAGAGTGTGTTCCCGTGATGGTTTAACATACACGGAACATTTTACCAGGTGAACAGTATAAGTGAGGAGATTGTGTCCCCCTGATGGTTTAATGCACAAGGGACATGTCACCAGGTGAACAGTAGAAGTGAGGAGAGTGTGTTCCCCTGATTGTTTAATATACACGGGACATGTTTCCAGATGAACAGTATAAGCGAGGAGAGTGTGTTCCCCTGATTGTTTAATGCACACGGGACATGTTACCAGGTGAACAGTATAAGTGAGGAGAGTGTGTTCCCCTGATTGTTTAATACGCAAGGGACAAGTATCCAGATGAACAGTATAAGTGAGGAGAGTGTGTTCCCCTGATTGTTTAATGCACACGGGACATGTTACCAGGTGAACTCTATAAGTGAGGAGAGTGTGTTCCCCTGATGGTTTAACTCACACGGGACATGTTACCAGGTGAACAGTATAAGTGAGGAGAGAGTGTTCCACTGATGGTTTAATATACGTGGGACATGTCACCAGGTGAAAAGTATAAGTGAGGAGAGTGTGTTCCCCTGATGGTTTAATATTCACAGGACATGTTACCTGGTGAAGAGTATAAGTGAGGAGATTGTGTTCCCCTGATGGTTTAATATACACAGGACATGTCACCAGGTGAACAGTAGAAGTGAGGAGAGTGTGTTCCCCTGATTGTTTAATACACACAGGACATGTTACCAGGTGAACAGTATAAGTGAGGAGAGTGTGTTCCCCTGATG
Source organism: Heterodontus francisci (assembly GCF_036365525.1). Classification (NCBI taxonomy): domain Eukaryota; kingdom Metazoa; phylum Chordata; class Chondrichthyes; order Heterodontiformes; family Heterodontidae; genus Heterodontus; species Heterodontus francisci. Next base: position 1,553,458 of record NW_027141565.1, read on the forward strand.
GTTTAATATACACAGGCCATGTCACCAGGTGAACAGTAGAAGTGAGGAGAGTGTGTTCCTCTGATGGTTTTATATACACAGGACATGTTACCAGGTGAACAGTATAAGTGAGGAGAGTGTGTTCCCCTGATTGTTTAATACGCACGGGACATGTCACCAGGTGAACAGTATAAGTGAGGAGAGTGTGTTCCCCTGATTGTTTAATATACACAGAACATGTTGCCAGTTGAACAGTATAAGTGAGGAGAGTGTGTTCCCCTGATGGTTTAATATACACGGGACATGTTACCAGGTGAACAGTAGAAGTGAGGAGAGTGTGTTCCCCTGATGGTTTAATATACACGGGACATGTTACCAGGTGAACAGTATAAGTGAGGAGAGTCTGTTGCCCTGATGGTTTAATATACACGGGAAATGTTACCAGGTGAACAGAACAGTGAGGAGAGTGTTTTCCCCTGATGCTTTAATGCGCACGGGACATGTTACCAGGTGAAAAGTATAAGTGAGGAGAGTGTGTTCCCCTGATTGTTTAATGCAAACGGGACATGTTACCAGGTGAACAGTATTAGTGAGAGAGTCTGTTCCCCTGATTGTTTAGTACACACGGGACACGTCACCAGGTGAACAGTATAAGTGAGGAGAGTGTGTTCCCCTGATTGTTTAATACACACGGGACATGTCACCAGGTGAACAGAATAAGTGAGGAGAGCGTGTTCCCCTGATTGTTTAATGCACACGGGACATGTTACCATTTAAAATCTATAAATGAGGAGAGTGTGTTCCCATGATGGTTTAACTTACACGGGACATGTTACCAGGTGAACAGTACAAGTGAGGAGAGGGTGTTCCACTGATGGTTTAATATACGCGGGACAGGTCACCAGGTGAACAGTATAAGTGAGCAGAGTGTGTTCCCCTGATCGTTTAATATACACGGGACATGTTACCTGGTGAAGAGTATAAGTGAGGAGAGTGTGTTCCCCTGATGGTTTTATGCGCACGGGACATGTTACCTGGTGAAGAGTATAAGTGAGGAGAGTGTGTTCCCCTGATGATTTAACATACACGGGACATTTTACCAGGTAAACAGTATAAGTGAGGAGATTGTGCTCCCCTGATGGTTTAATATACACGGGACATGTCACCAGGTGAACAGCAGAAGTGAGGAGAGTGTGTTCCCCTGATGGTTTAATACACACAGGACATGTTACCAGGTGAACAGTATAAGTGAGGAGATTGTGCTCCCCTGATGGTTTAATATACACGGGACATGTCACCAGGTGAACAGTAGAAGTGAGGAGAGTGTGTTCCCCTGATTGTTTAATACACACAGGACATGTTACCAGGTGAACAGTATAAGTGAGGAGAGTGTGTTCCCCTGATTGTTTAATATACACAGGACATGTTGCCAGTTGAACAGTATAAGTGAGGAGAGTGTGTTCCCCTGATGGTTTAATATACACGGGACATGTTATCAGGTGAACAGTATAAGTGAGGAGAGTGTGTTGCCCTGATGGTTTAATATACACGGGACATGTCACCTGGTGAACAGAAGAAGTGAGGAGAGTGTGTTCCCCTGATGATTTAATATACACGGGAAATGTTACCAGGTGAACAGTATAAGTGAGGAGAGTGTGTTGCCCTGATGGTTTAATATACACGGGACATGTTACCAGGTGAACAGAACAGTGAGGAGAGTGTGTTCCCCTGATGGTTTAATATACACAGGACATGTTACCAGGTGAACAGTATAAGTGAGGAGAGTGTGCTCCCCTGAATGTTTAATACACACGGGACATGTTACCAGGTGAACAGAATAGTGAGGAGAGTGTTTTCCCCTGATAGTTTAATGCGCACGGGACATGTTACCAGGTGAAAAGTATAAGTGAGGAGAGTGTGTTCCCCTGATTGTTTAATACACACGGCACATGTCACCAGGTGAACAGCATAAGTGAGGAGAGTGTGTTCCCCTGATCGTTTAATACGCACGGGACATGTTACCAGATGAACAGTATAAGTGAGGAGAGTGTGTTCCCCTGATTGTTTAATGCACACGGGACATGTTACCAGGTGAAATCTATAAGTGAGGAGAGGGTGTTCCCCTGATGGTTTAATATACACAGGACATGTTACCAGGTGAAGAGTAGAAGTGAGGAGAGTGTGTTCCCCTAATGGTTTAATATACACGGGTCACGTCACCAAAAGAACAGTATAAGAGAGGAGAGTGTGTTCCCCTGATTGTTTAATACGCACGGGACATGTTACCAGGTGAACAGCATAAGTGAGGAGAGTGTGTTCCCCTGATTGTTTAATAAACTCGGGACATTTCACCAGGTGAACTGTATAATTGAGGAGAGTGTGTTCCCCTGATGGTTTAATATACTCAGGACATGTTACCAGGTGAACAGTATAAGTGAGGAGAGTGTGTTCCCCTGATTGTTTAATTCACACGGGACATTTTACCAGGTGAACAGAATAGTGAGGAGAGTGTTTTCCCATGATGGTTTAATGCACACGGGACATGTTACCAGGTGAACAGTATAAGTGAGGAGAGTGTGTTCCCCTGATTTTGTAATGCACACGGGACATGTTACCAGGTGAACAGTAGAAGTGAGGAGAGTGTGTTCCCCAGATGGTTTAATATACACAGGACATGTCACCAGGTGAACAGTATAAGTGAGGAGAGTGTGTTCCCCTGATGGTTTAATATACACAGGTCATGTTGCCAGTTGAACTGTATAAGTGAGGAGATTGTGTTCCCCTGATGGTTTAATATACACGGGACACGTTACCTGATGAAGAGTATAAGTGAGGAGAGTGTCTTCCCCTGATTTTGTAATGCACACGGGATATGTCACCAGGTGAACAGTAGAAGTGAGGAGAGTGTATTCCCCTGATGGTTTTATGCGCACGGGACATGTTACCAGGTGAAGAGTATAAGTGAGGAGAGTGTGTTCCCCTGATGGTTTAACATACACGGGACATTTTTCCAGGTGAACCGTATAAGTGAGGAGAGTGTGATCCCCTGATGGTTTAATATACACAGGTCATGTTGCCAGTTGAACTGTATAAGTGAGGAGAGTGTGATCCCCTGATGGTTTAATATACACAGGTCATGTTGCCAGTTGAACTGTATAAGTGAGGAGATTGTGTTCCCCTGATGGTTTAATATACACGGGACACGTTACCTGATGAAGTGTATAAGTGAGTAGAGTGTATTCCCCTGATGGTTTTATGCGCACGGGACATGTCACCAGGTGAACAGTAGAAGTGAGGAGAGTGTATTCCCATGATGGTTTTATGCGCACGGGACATGTTACCAGGTGAACAGTAGAAGTGAGCAGAGTGTGTTCCCCTGATGGTTTAATATACACGGGACATGTTACCAGGTGAACAGTATAAGTGAGGAGAGTGTGTTGCCCTGATGGTTTAATATACACGGGACATGTTACCAGGTGAACAGAACAGTGAGGAGAGTGTTTTCCCCTGATGGTTTAATGCGCACGGGACATGTTACCAGGTGAAAAGTATAAGTGAGGAGAGTGTGTTCCCCTGATTGTTTAATGCACACGGGACACGTCACCAGGTGAACAGTATAAGTGAGGAGAGTCTGTTCCCCTGATTGTTTAATACGCACGGGACATGTTACCAGGTGAACAGTATAAGTGAGGAGAGAGTGTTCCACTGATGGTTTAATATACGTGGGACATGTCACCAGGTGAACAGTATAAGTGAGGGGAGTGTGTTCCCCTGATGGTTTAATATACACAGGACATGTTACTTGGTGAAAAGTATAAGTGAGGAGAGTGTGTTCCCCAGATGGCTTAATATGCACGGGACATGTTACCAGGTGAAAAGTATAAGTGAGGAGAGTGTGTTCCCCTGATTGTTTAATGCACACGGGACATGTTACCAGGTGAGCAGTATAAGTGAGGAGAGTGTGTTCCCCTGATGGTTTTATGCGCACGGGACATGTCACAAGGTGATCAGTATAAGTGAGGAGAGTGTGTTCCCCTGATTGTTTAATACGCACGGGACATGTTTCCAGATGAACAGTATAAGTGAGGAGAGTGTGTTCCCCTGATTGTTTAATGCACACGGGACATGTCACCAGGTGAACAGTGTAAGTGAGTAGAGTGTGTTCCCGTGATGGTTTAACATACACGGAACATTTTACCAGGTGAACAGTATAAGTGAGGAGATTGTGTCCCCCTGATGGTTTAATGCACAAGGGACATGTCACCAGGTGAACAGTAGAAGTGAGGAGAGTGTGTTCCCCTGATTGTTTAATATACACGGGACATGTTTCCAGATGAACAGTATAAGCGAGGAGAGTGTGTTCCCCTGATTGTTTAATGCACACGGGACATGTTACCAGGTGAACAGTATAAGTGAGGAGAGAGTGTTCCCCTGATTGTTTAATACGCAAGGGACAAGTATCCAGATGAACAGTATAAGTGAGGAGAGTGTGTTCCCCTGATTGTTTAATGCACACGGGACATGTTACCAGGTGAACTCTATAAGTGAGGAGAGTGTGTTCCCCTGATGGTTTAACTCACACGGGACATGTTACCAGGTGAACAGTATAAGTGAGGAGAGAGTGTTCCACTGATGGTTTAATATACGTGGGACATGTCACCAGGTGAAAAGTATAAGTGAGGAGAGTGTGTTCCCCTGATGGTTTAATATTCACAGGACATGTTACCTGGTGAAGAGTATAAGTGAGGAGATTGTGTTCCCCTGATGGTTTAATATACACAGGACATGTCACCAGGTGAACAGTAGAAGTGAGGAGAGTGTGTTCCCCTGATTGTTTAATACACACAGGACATGTTACCAGGTGAACAGTATAAGTGAGGAGAGTGTGTTCCCCTGATGGTTTAATATACACAGGCCATGTCACCAGGTGAACAGTAGAAGTGAGGAGAGTGTGTTCCTCTGATGGTTTTATATACACAGGACATGTTACCAGGTGAACAGTATAAGTGAGGAGAGTGTGTTCCCCTGATTGTTTAATACGCACGGGACATGTCACCAGGTGAACAGTATAAGTGAGGAGAGTGTGTTCCCCTGATTGTTTAATATACACAGAACATGTTGCCAGTTGAACAGTATAAGTGAGGAGAGTGTGTTCCCCTGATGGTTTAATATACACGGGACATGTTACCAGGTGAACAGTAGAAGTGAGGAGAGTGTGTTCCCCTGATGGTTTAATATACACGGGACATGTTACCAGGTGAACAGTATAAGTGAGGAGAGTCTGTTGCCCTGATGGTTTAATATACACGGGAAATGTTACCAGGTGAACAGAACAGTGAGGAGAGTGTTTTCCCCTGATGCTTTAATGCGCACGGGACATGTTACCAGGTGAAAAGTATAAGTGAGGAGAGTGTGTTCCCCTGATTGTTTAATGCAAACGGGACATGTTACCAGGTGAACAGTATTAGTGAGAGAGTCTGTTCCCCTGATTGTTTAGTACACACGGGACACGTCACCAGGTGAACAGTATAAGTGAGGAGAGTGTGTTCCCCTGATTGTTTAATACACACGGGACATGTCACCAGGTGAACAGAATAAGTGAGGAGAGCGTGTTCCCCTGATTGTTTAATACACACGGGACATGTTACCAGGTGAACAGAATAAGTGAGGAGAGTGTGTTCCCCTGATTGTTTAATGCACACGGGACATGTTACCATTTAAAATCTATAAATGAGGAGAGTGTGTTCCCATGATGGTTTAACTTACACGGGACATGTTACCAGGTGAACAGTACAAGTGAGGAGAGGGTGTTCCACTGATGGTTTAATATACGCGGGACAGGTCACCAGGTGAACAGTATAAGTGAGCAGAGTGTGTTCCCCTGATCGTTTAATATACACGGGACATGTTACCTGGTGAAGAGTATAAGTGAGGAGAGTGTGTTCCCCTGATGGTTTTATGCGCACGGGACATGTTACCTGGTGAAGAGTATAAGTGAGGAGAGTGTGTTCCCCTGATGATTTAACATACACGGGACATTTTACCAGGTAAACAGTATAAGTGAGGAGATTGTGCTCCCCTGATGGTTTAATATACACGGGACATGTCACCAGGTGAACAGCAGAAGTGAGGAGAGTGTGTTCCCCTGATGGTTTAATACACACAGGACATGTTACCAGGTGAACAGTATAAGTGAGGAGATTGTGCTCCCCTGATGGTTTAATATACACGGGACATGTCACCAGGTGAACAGTAGAAGTGAGGAGAGTGTGTTCCCCTGATTGTTTAATACACACAGGACATGTTACCAGGTGAACAGTATAAGTGAGGAGAGTGTGTTCCCCTGATTGTTTAATATACACAGGACATGTTGCCAGTTGAACAGTATAAGTGAGGAGAGTGTGTTCCCCTGATGGTTTAATATACACGGGACATGTTATCAGGTGAACAGTATAAGTGAGGAGAGTGTGTTGCCCTGATGGTTTAATATACACGGGACATGTCACCTGGTGAACAGAAGAAGTGAGGAGAGTGTGTTCCCCTGATGATTTAATATACACGGGAAATGTTACCAGGTGAACAGTATAAGTGAGGAGAGTGTGTTGCCCTGATGGTTTAATATACACGGGACATGTTACCAGGTGAACAGAACAGTGAGGAGAGTGTGTTCCCCTGATGGTTTAATATACACAGGACATGTTACCAGGTGAACAGTATAAGTGAGGAGAGTGTGCTCCCCTGAATGTTTAATACACACGGGACATGTTACCAGGTGAACAGAATAGTGAGGAGAGTGTTTTCCCCTGATAGTTTAATGCGCACGGGACATGTTACCAGGTGAAAAGTATAAGTGAGGAGAGTGTGTTCCCCTGATTGTTTAATACACACGGCACATGTCACCAGGTGAACAGCATAAGTGAGGAGAGTGTGTTCCCCTGATCGTTTAATACGCACGGGACATGTTACCAGATGAACAGTATAAGTGAGGAGAGTGTGTTCCCCTGATTGTTTAATGCACACGGGACATGTTACCAGGTGAAATCTATAAGTGAGGAGAGGGTGTTCCCCTGATGGTTTAATATACACAGGACATGTTACCAGGTGAAGAGTAGAAGTGAGGAGAGTGTGTTCCCCTAATGGTTTAATATACACGGGTCACGTCACCAAAAGAACAGTATAAGAGAGGAGAGTGTGTTCCCCTGATTGTTTAATACGCACGGGACATGTTACCAGGTGAACAGCATAAGTGAGGAGAGTGTGTTCCCCTGATTGTTTAATAAACTCGGGACATTTCACCAGGTGAACTGTATAATTGAGGAGAGTGTGTTCCCCTGATGGTTTAATATACTCAGGACATGTTACCAGGTGAACAGTATAAGTGAGGAGAGTGTGTTCCCCTGATTGTTTAATTCACACGGGACATTTTACCAGGTGAACAGAATAGTGAGGAGAGTGTTTTCCCATGATGGTTTAATGCACACGGGACATGTTACCAGGTGAACAGTATAAGTGAGGAGAGTGTGTTCCCCTGATTTTGTAATGCACACGGGACATGTTACCAGGTGAACAGTAGAAGTGAGGAGAGTGTGTTCCCCAGATGGTTTAATATACACAGGACATGTCACCAGGTGAACAGTATAAGTGAGGAGAGTGTGTTCCCCTGATGGTTTAATATACACAGGTCATGTTGCCAGTTGAACTGTATAAGTGAGGAGATTGTGTTCCCCTGATGGTTTAATATACACGGGACACGTTACCTGATGAAGAGTATAAGTGAGGAGAGTGTCTTCCCCTGATTTTGTAATGCACACGGGATATGTCACCAGGTGAACAGTAGAAGTGAGGAGAGTGTATTCCCCTGATGGTTTTATGCGCACGGGACATGTTACCAGGTGAAGAGTATAAGTGAGGAGAGTGTGTTCCCCTGATGGTTTAACATACACGGGACATTTTTCCAGGTGAACCGTATAAGTGAGGAGAGTGTGATCCCCTGATGGTTTAATATACACAGGTCATGTTGCCAGTTGAACTGTATAAGTGAGGAGAGTGTGATCCCCTGATGGTTTAATATACACAGGTCATGTTGCCAGTTGAACTGTATAAGTGAGGAGATTGTGTTCCCCTGATGGTTTAATATACACGGGACACGTTACCTGATGAAGTGTATAAGTGAGTAGAGTGTATTCCCCTGATGGTTTTATGCGCACGGGACATGTCACCAGGTGAACAGTAGAAGTGAGGAGAGTGTATTCCCATGATGGTTTTATGCGCACGGGACATGTTACCAGGTGAACAGTAGAAGTGAGCAGAGTGTGTTCCCCTGATGGTTTAATATACACGGGACATGTTACCAGGTGAACAGTATAAGTGAGGAGAGTGTGTTGCCCTGATGGTTTAATATACACGGGACATGTTACCAGGTGAACAGAACAGTGAGGAGAGTGTTTTCCCCTGATGGTTTAATGCGCACGGGACATGTTACCAGGTGAAAAGTATAAGTGAGGAGAGTGTGTTCCCCTGATTGTTTAATGCACACGGGACACGTCACCAGGTGAACAGTATAAGTGAGGAGAGTCTGTTCCCCTGATTGTTTAATACGCACGGGACATGTTACCAGGTGAACAGTATAAGTGAGGAGAGAGTGTTCCACTGATGGTTTAATATACGTGGGACATGTCACCAGGTGAACAGTATAAGTGAGGGGAGTGTGTTCCCCTGATGGTTTAATATACACAGGACATGTTACTTGGTGAAAAGTATAAGTGAGGAGAGTGTGTTCCCCAGATGGCTTAATATGCACGGGACATGTTACCAGGTGAAAAGTATAAGTGAGGAGAGTGTGTTCCCCTGATTGTTTAATGCACACGGGACATGTTACCAGGTGAGCAGTATAAGTGAGGAGAGTGTGTTCCCCTGATGGTTTTATGCGCACGGGACATGTCACAAGGTGATCAGTATAAGTGAGGAGAGTGTGTTCCCCTGATTGTTTAATACGCACGGGACATGTTTCCAGATGAACAGTATAAGTGAGGAGAGTGTGTTCCCCTGATTGTTTAATGCACACGGGACATGTCACCAGGTGAACAGTGTAAGTGAGTAGAGTGTGTTCCCGTGATGGTTTAACATACACGGAACATTTTACCAGGTGAACAGTATAAGTGAGGAGATTGTGTCCCCCTGATGGTTTAATGCACAAGGGACATGTCACCAGGTGAACAGTAGAAGTGAGGAGAGTGTGTTCCCCTGATTGTTTAATATACACGGGACATGTTTCCAGATGAACAGTATAAGCGAGGAGAGTGTGTTCCCCTGATTGTTTAATGCACACGGGACATGTTACCAGGTGAACAGTATAAGTGAGGAGAGAGTGTTCCCCTGATTGTTTAATACGCAAGGGACAAGTATCCAGATGAACAGTATAAGTGAGGAGAGTGTGTTCCCCTGATTGTTTAATGCACACGGGACATGTTACCAGGTGAACTCTATAAGTGAGGAGAGTGTGTTCCCCTGATGGTTTAACTCACACGGGACATGTTACCAGGTGAACAGTATAAGTGAGGAGAGAGTGTTCCACTGATGGTTTAATATACGTGGGACATGTCACCAGGTGAAAAGTATAAGTGAGGAGAGTGTGTTCCCCTGATGGTTTAATATTCACAGGACATGTTACCTGGTGAAGAGTATAAGTGAGGAGATTGTGTTCCCCTGATGGTTTAATATACACAGGACATGTCACCAGGTGAACAGTAGAAGTGAGGAGAGTGTGTTCCCCTGATTGTTTAATACACACAGGACATGTTACCAGGTGAACAGTATAAGTGAGGAGAGTGTGTTCCCCTGATGGTTTAATATACACAGGCCATGTCACCAGGTGAACAGTAGAAGTGAGGAGAGTGTGTTCCTCTGATGGTTTTATATACACAGGACATGTTACCAGGTGAACAGTATAAGTGAGGAGAGTGTGTTCCCCTGATTGTTTAATACGCACGGGACATGTCACCAGGTGAACAGTATAAGTGAGGAGAGTGTGTTCCCCTGATTGTTTAATATACACAGAACATGTTGCCAGTTGAACAGTATAAGTGAGGAGAGTGTGTTCCCCTGATGGTTTAATATACACGGGACATGTTACCAGGTGAACAGTAGAAGTGAGGAGAGTGTGTTCCCCTGATGGTTTAATATACACGGGACATGTTACCAGGTGAACAGTATAAGTGAGGAGAGTCTGTTGCCCTGATGGTTTAATATACACGGGAAATGTTACCAGGTGAACAGAACAGTGAGGAGAGTGTTTTCCCCTGATGCTTTAATGCGCACGGGACATGTTACCAGGTGAAAAGTATAAGTGAGGAGAGTGTGTTCCCCTGATTGTTTAATGCAAACGGGACATGTTACCAGGTGAACAGTATTAGTGAGAGAGTCTGTTCCCCTGATTGTTTAGTACACACGGGACACGTCACCAGGTGAACAGTATAAGTGAGGAGAGTGTGTTCCCCTGATTGTTTAATACACACGGGACATGTCACCAGGTGAACAGAATAAGTGAGGAGAGCGTGTTCCCCTGATTGTTTAATACACACGGGACATGTTACCAGGTGAACAGAATAAGTGAGGAGAGTGTGTTCCCCTGATTGTTTAATGCACACGGGACATGTTACCATTTAAAATCTATAAATGAGGAGAGTGTGTTCCCATGATGGTTTAACTTACACGGGACATGTTACCAGGTGAGCAGTACAAGTGAGGAGAGGGTGTTCCACTGATGGTTTAATATACGCGGGACAGGTCACCAGGTGAACAGTATAAGTGAGCAGAGTGTGTTCCCCTGATCGTTTAATATACACGGGACATGTTACCTGGTGAAGAGTATAAGTGAGGAGAGTGTGTTCCCCTGATGGTTTTATGCGCACGGGACATGTTACCTGGTGAAGAGTATAAGTGAGGAGAGTGTGTTCCCCTGATGATTTAACATACACGGGACATTTTACCAGGTAAACAGTATAAGTGAGGAGATTGTGCTCCCCTGATGGTTTAATATACACGGGACATGTCACCAGGTGAACAGCAGAAGTGAGGAGAGTGTGTTCCCCTGATGGTTTAATACACACAGGACATGTTACCAGGTGAACAGTATAAGTGAGGAGATTGTGCTCCCCTGATGGTTTAATATACACAGGACATGTTGCCAGTTGAACAGTATAAGTGAGGAGAGTGTGTTCCCCTGATGGTTTAATATACACGGGACATGTTATCAGGTGAACAGTATAAGTGAGGAGAGTGTGTTGCCCTGATGGTTTAATATACACGGGACATGTCACCTGGTGAACAGAAGATGTGAGGAGAGTGTGTTCCCCTGATGATTTAATATACACGGGAAATGTTACCAGGTGAACAGTATAAGTGAGGAGAGTGTGTTGCCCTGATGGTTTAATATACACGGGACATGTTACCAGGTGAACAGAACAGTGAGGAGAGTGTGTTCCCCTGATGGTTTAATATACACAGGACATGTTACCAGGTGAACAGTATAAGTGAGGAGAGTGTGCTCCCCTGAATGTTTAATACACACGGGACATGTTACCAGGTGAACAGAATAGTGAGGAGAGTGTTTTCCCCTGATAGTTTAATGCGCACGGGACATGTTACCAGGTGAAAAGTATAAGTGAGGAGAGTGTGTTCCCCTGATTGTTTAATACACACGGCACATGTCACCAGGTGAACAGCATAAGTGAGGAGAGTGTGTTCCCCTGATCGTTTAATACGCACGGGACATGTTACCAGATGAACAGTATAAGTGAGGAGAGTGTGTTCCCCTGATTGTTTAATGCACACGGGACATGTTACCAGGTGAAATCTATAAGTGAGGAGAGGGTGTTCCCCTGATGGTTTAATATACACAGGACATGTTACCAGGTGAAGAGTAGAAGTGAGGAGAGTGTGTTCCCCTAATGGTTTAATATACACGGGTCACGTCACCAAAAGAACAGTATAAGAGAGGAGAGTGTGTTCCCCTGATTGTTTAATACGCACGGGACATGTTACCAGGTGAACAGCATAAGTGAGGAGAGTGTGTTCCCCCGATTTTTTAATGCACACGGGACATGTTACCATTTGAACAGGAGAAGTGAGGGGAGTGTGTTCCCCTGATGGTTTCATATACATGGGACATGTTACCAGGTGAACAGTATAAGTGAAGAGAGTGTGTTCCCCTGATGGTTTAATATACACGGGACATGTTACCTGGTGAACAGTATAAGTGAGGAGAGTGTGTTGCCCTGATGGTTTAATACGCACGGGACATGTCACTAGGTGAACAGTATAAGTGAGGAGAGTCTGTTCCCCTGATGGTTTAATATACACAGGACATGTTACCAGGTGAAGAGTAGAAGTGAGGGGAGTGTGTTCCCCTGATGGTTTCATATACATGGCACATGTTACCAGGTGAACAGTATAAGTGAAGAGAGTGTGTTCCCCTGATGGTTTAATATACACAGGACATGTTACCAGGTGAACAGTATAAGTGAGGAGAGTGTGTTCCCCTGATTGTTTAATAGACACGGGACATGTTACCAGGTGAACAGTATAAGTGAGGAGAGTGTGTTCCCCTGATTGTTTAATACACACGGGACATGTTACCAGGTGAACAGTATTAGTGAGGAGACTGTGTTCCCCTGATTGTTTAATACACACGGGACATGTTACCAGGTGAACAGAATAGTGAGGAGAGTGTTTTCCCCTGATGGTTTAATATACACGAGACATGTTACCAGGTGAACAGTATAAGTGAGGAGAGTGTGTTCCGCTGATTGTTTAATACACACGGGACATGTTACCAGGTGAACAGTATAATTGAGGAGAGTTTGTTCCCTGATTGTTTAATACACACGGACATGTTACCAGGTGAACAGTAGAAGTGAGGAGAATGTGTTCCCCTGATTGTTTAATGCGCACGGGACATGTTACCAGGTGAACAGTATAAGTGAGGAGAGTGTGTTCCCCTGATTGTTTAATACGCACGGGACATGTTACCAGGTGTACAGTATAAGTGAGGAGAGTGTGTTCCCCTGATTGTTTAATACGCACTGGACATGTTACAAGGTGAACAGGATAAGTGAGGAGAGTGTGTTCCCCTGATTATTTAATATACACGGGACATGTCACCAGGTGAACAGTATAAGTGAGCAGAGTGTGTTCCCCTGATGGTTCTAAATACACGGGACATGTCAGCAGGTGAACAGTATAAGTGAGGAGAGTGTTTTCCCCTGATGGTTTAATATTCACAGGACATGTTTCCTGGTGAAGAGTATAAGTGAGGAGAGTGTGTCCTGCTGATGGTTTAATGTACACAGGACATGTCACTAGGTGAAAAGTATAAGTGAGGAGAGTGTGTTCCCCAGATGGCTTAATATGCACGGGACATGTTACCAGGTGAACAGTATAAGTGAGGAGAGTGAGTTCCCCTGATGGTTTAATATACATGAAACATGTTACCAGGTGAACAGTATATGAGAGGAGAGTGTGTTGCCCTGATGATTTAATATACACGGGAGATGTTACCAGGTGAAGAGCAGAAGTGAGGAGAGTGTGTTCCCCTGATTGTTTAATAAACTCGGGACATGTCACCAGGTGAACAATATAAGTGAGGAGATTGTGTTCCCCTGACGGTTTAATATACACGGGACACGTTACCTGATGAAGAGTATAAGTGAGGAGAGTGTGTTCCCCTGATTGTTTAATGCACCCGGGATATGTCACCAGGTGAACAGTAGAAGTGAGGAGAGTGTGTTCCCCTGATTGTTTAAAACGCACGGGACATGTCACCAGGTGAACAGTATAACTGAGGAGAGTGTGTGCCCCTGATGGTTTAATACACACGGGACATGTCACCAGGTGAACAGTATAAGTGAGGAGAGTGTGTTCCCCTGATTGTTTAATATACACGGGACATGTTACCAGGTGAAAAGTATAAGTGAGGAGAGTGTGTGCCCCTGATGGTTTAATACACACGGGACATGTGACCAGGTGAAAAGTATAAGTGAGGAGAGTGTGTGCCCCTGATGGTTAAATACAAACGGGACATGTGACCAGGTGAAAAGTATAAGTGAGGAGAGTGTGTGCCCCTGATGGTTTAACATACACAGGATATGTTACCAGGTAAACAGTATAAGTGAGGAGAGTGTTTTCCCATTATGGTTTAATGCACATGGGACATGTTACCAGATTAACCGTATAAGTGAGGAGAGTGTGTTACCTGATTGTTTAAAACGCACGGGACATGTTACCAGATGAACAGTATAAGTGAGGAGAGTGTGTTCCCCTGATTTTGTAATGCACACGGGACATGTTACCAGGTGAACAGTAGAAGTGAGGAGAGTGTGTTCCCCTGATGTTTTCTTATACATGGGACATATTACCAGGTGAACAGTATAAGTGAAGAGAGTGTGTTCCCCTGATGGTTTGACATACACAGGACATGTTACCAGGTGAACAGTATAAGTGAGGAGATTTTGTTCCCCTGATTGTTTAATACAGACGGGACATGTCACCAGGTGAACAGAATAAGTGAGGAGAGTGTTTTCCCCTGATTGTTTAATGCGCACGGGACATGTCACCAGGTGAACAGTATAAGTGAGGAGAGTGTGTTCCCCTGATTGTTTAATGCGCACGGGACATGTTTCCAGGTGAACAGTATAAGTGAGGAGAGTGTGTTCCCCTCATTGTTTAATACACACGGGACATGTCACCAGGTGAACAGAATATGTGAGGAGAGTGTGTTCCCCTGATTGTTTAATGCACACGGGACATGTTACCAGGTGAACTCTATAAGTGAGGAGAGTGAGTTCCCATGATGGTTTAACTCACACGGGACATGTTACCAGGTGAACAGTATAAGTGAGGAGAGTGTGTTCCCCTGATTGTTTAATACGCACGGGACATGTTACCAGCTGTACAGTATAAGTGAGGAGAGTGTGTTCCCCTGATTATTTAATACACATGGGACATGTCACCAGGTGAACAGTATAAGTGAGGAGAGTGTGTTCCCCTGATTATTTAATACACACGGGACATGTCACCAGGTGAACAGTATAAGTGAGGAGAGTGTGTTCCCCTGATTTTTTAATACACATGGGACATGTCACCAGGTGTACAGTATAAGTGAGGAGAGTGTGTTCCCCTGATTGTTTAATACACACGGGACATGTCACCAGGTGAACAGTATATTTGAGCAGAGTGTGTTCCCCTGATGGTTCTAAATACACGGGACATGTCAGCAGGTGAACAGTATAAGAGAGGAGAGTGTTTTCCCCTGATGGTTTAATATTCACAGGACATGTTACCTGGTGAAGAGTATAAGTGAGGAGAGTGTGTCCTGCTGATGGTTTAATATACACAGGACATGTCACTAGGTGAAAAGTATAAGAGAGGAGTGTGTGTTCCCCAGATGGCTTAATATGCACGGGACATGTTACCAGGTGAACAGTAGAAGTGAGGAGAGTGAGTTCCCCTGATGGTTTAATATACATGAAACATGTTACCAGGTGAACAGTGTATGTGAGGAGAGTGTGTTGCCCTGATGATTTAATATACAAGGGAGATGTTACCAGGTGAAGAGCAGACGTGAGGAGAGTGTGTTCCCCTGATTGTTTAATAAACTCGGGACATGTCACCAGGTGAAAAGTATAAGTGAGCAGATTGTGTTCCCCTGATGGTTTAATATACACGGGACACCTTACCTGATGAAGAGTATAAGTGAGGAGAGTGTGTTCCCCTGATTGTTTAATGCACACGGGACATGTCACCAGATGAACAGTAGAAGTGAGGAGAGTGTGTTCCCCTGATTGTTTAATATACACGGGACATGTTACCAGGTGAAAAGTATAAGTGAGGAGAGTGTGTTCCCCTGATGGTTTAATACACACGGGACATGTGACCAGGTGAAAAGTATAAGTGAGGAGAGTGTGTTACCCTGATGGTTTAATATACACAGGACGTGTTACCAGGTGAACAGAATAGTGAGGAGAGTGTTTTCCCATTATGGTTTAATGCACATGGGACATGTTACCAGATTAACCGTATAAGTGAGGAGAGTGTGTTCCCTGAATGTTTAAAACGCACGGGACATGTTACCAGATGAACAGTATAAGTGAGGAGAATGTGTTCCCCTGATTTTGTAATGCACACGGGACATGTTACCAGGTGAACAGTAGAAGTGAGGAGAGTGTGTTCCCCTGATTTTGTAATGCACACGGGACATGTTACCAGATGAACAGTATAAGTGAGGAGAGTGTGTTCCCCTGATTTTGTAATGCACACGGGACATGTTACCAGGTGAACAGTATAAGTGAAGAGAGTGTGTTCCCCTGATGGTTTGACATACACAGGACATGTTACCAGGTGAACAGTATAAGTGAGGAGATTGTGTTCCCCTGATTGTTTAATACACACGGGACATGTCACCAGGTGAACAGAATAAGTGAGGACAGTGTTTTCCCCTGATTGTTTTATACACACGGGACATGTCACCAGGTGAACAGTATAAGTGAGGAGAGTGTGTTCCCCTGATTGTTTAATACGCACGGGACATGTTTCCCGATGAACAGTATAAGTGAGGAGAGTGTGTTCCCCTGTTTGTTTAATACACACGGGACATGTCACCAGGTGAACAGAATATGTGAGGAGAGTGAGTTCCCATGATGGTTTAACTCACACGGGACATGTTACCAGGTGAACAGTATAAGTGAGGAGAGTGTGTTCCCCTGATGGTTTAATATACACAGGACATGTTACTTGGTGAAAAGTATAAGTGAGGAGAGTGTGTTCCCCAGATGGCTTAATATGGACGGGACATGTTACCAGGTGATCAGTATAAGTGAGGAGAGTGAGTTCCCCTGATGGTTTAATATACACGAGACATGTTACCAGGTGAACAGTATATGTGAGGAGAGTGTGTTGCCCTGATGATTTAATATAAACGGGACATGTTACCAGGTGAAGAGCAGAAGTGGGGAGAGTGTGTTTCCCTGATTGTTTAATACACTCGGGACTTGTCACCAGGTGAACAGTATAAGTGAGGAGAGTGTATTCCCCTGATGGTTTAATACACACGGGACATGTTCCCAGGTGAACAGTATAAGTGAGGAGATTGTGTTCCCCTGATGGTTTAATATACACGGGACATGTCACCAGGTGAACAGTAGAAGTGAGGAGAGTGTGTTCCCCTGATTGTTTAATACACACGGGACATGTTACCAGGTGAACAGTATAAGTGAGGAGAGTGTGTTCCCCTGATGGTTTAATATACACAGGACATGTTACCAGGTAAACAGTATAAGTGAGGAGAGTGTGTTCCCCTGATGGTTTAATATACACGGGACATGTTACCAGGTGAACAGTATAAGTGAGGAGAGTGTGTTCCCCTGATTGTTTAATACGCAAGGGACATGTTACCAGGTGAACAGTATAAGTGAGGAGAGTGTGTTCCCCTGATGGTTTAATATACACAGGACATATTACCAGGTGAACAGTATAAGTGAGCAGAGTATGTTCCCCTGATGGTTTAATGTACACGGGACCTGTCACCAGGTGAACAGTAGAAGTGAGGAGAGTGTGTTCCCCTGATGGTTTAATATACACGGGACATGTTAGCAGGTGAACAGAACAGTGAGGAGAGTGTTTTCCCCTGATGGTTTAATGCGCACGGCACATGTTACCAGGTGAACAGAATAATTGAGGAGAGTGTGTTCCCCTGATTGTTTAATGCAAACGGGACATGTTACCAGGTGAACAGTATAAGTGAAGAGTGTGTTCCCCTGATGGTTTAACTTACACGGGACATGTTACCAGGTGAACAGTATAAGTGAGGAGAGGGTGTTCCACTGATGGTTTAATATACGTGGGACATGTCACCAGGTGAACAGCATAAGTGAAGAGAGTGTGTTCCCCTGATGGTTTAATATACACGGGACATGTTACCAGGTGAACAGTATAAGTGAGGAGAGTGTGTTCCCCTGATGGTTTAATATACACGGGACATGTTACCAGGTGAACAGTATAAGTGAGGAGAATGTGTTCCCCTGATTGTTTAATACGCAAGGGACATGTTACCAGGTGAACAGTATAAGTGAGGAGAGTGTCTTCCCCTGATGGTTTAATATACACAGGACATGTTACCAGGTGAACAGTATAAGTGAGCAGAGTATGATCCCCTGATGGTTTAATGTACACGGGACCTGTCACCAGGTGAACAGTAGAAGTGAGGAGAGTGTGTTCCCCTGATGGTTTAATATACACGGGACATGTTACCAGGTGAACAGAACAGTGAGGAGAGTGTTTTCCCCTGATGGTTTAATGCGCACGGGACATGTTACCAGGTGAACAGTATAATTGAGGAGAGTGTGTTCCCCTGATTGTTTAATGCAAACGGGACATGTTACCAGGTGAACAGTATAAGTGTAGAGTGTGTTCCCCTGATGGTTTAACTTACACGGGACATGTTACCAGGTGAACAGTATAAGTGAGGAGAGTGTGTTCCCCTGATGGTTTAATATACACGGGAAATGACACCAGGTGAACAGTAGAAGTGAGGAGAGTGTGTTCCCCTGATGGTTTAATGCACACGGGATATGTCACCAGGTGAACAGTATAAGTGAGTAGAGAGTGTTCCCCTGATGGTTTAATATACACGGGACACGTTACCTGATGAAGAGTATAAGTGAGGAGAGTGTGTTCCCCTGATTGTTTAATGCACACGGGATATGTCACCAGGTGAACAGTATAAGTGAGGAGAGTGTATTCCCCTGATGGTTTTATGCGCACGGGACATGTCACCAAGTGAACAGTTTTCGTGAGGAGAGTATGTTCCCCTGATGGTTTAATATACACGGGACATGTTACCAGGTGAACAGTATAAGTGAGGAGAGTGTGTTCCCCTGATTGTTTAATGCAGACGGGACACGTCACCAGGTGAACAGTATAAGTGAGGAGAGTGTGTTCCCCTGATGGTTTAATATACACGGGACACGTTACCTGATGAAGAGTATAAGTGAGGAGAGTGTGTTCCCCAGATTGTTTAATGCACACGGGACATGTCACCAGGTGAACAGTAGAAGTGAGGAGAGTGGGTTCCCCTGATTGTTTAATGCACACGGGACATGTCACCAGGTGAACAGTATAAGTGAGGAGATTGAGTTCCCATGATGGTTTAACTTACACGGGACATGTTACCAGGTGAACAGTATAAGTGAGGAGAGGGTGTTCCACTGATGGTTTAATATACGTGGGACATGTCACCAGGTGAACAGTATAAGTGAGGAGAGTGTGTTCCCCTGATGGCTTAATATGCACGGCACACGTTACCAGGTGAACAGTATAAGTGAGGAGAGTGTGTTCCCCTGATGGTTTAATATACACGAGACATGTTCCCAGGTGAACAGTATATGTGAGGAGAGTGTGTTGCCCTGATGATTTAATATACAGGGGACAAGTTACCAGGTGAAGAGCAGAAGTGAGGAGAGTGTGTTCCCCTGATGGTTTAATATACACGGGACACGTTACCTGATGAAGAGTATAAGTGAGGAGAGTGTGTTCCCCTGATTGTTTAATGCACACGGGACATGTCAACAGGTGAACAGTATAAGTGAGGAGAGAGTGTTCCCCTGATGGTTTAATATACACGGGACACGTTACCTGATGAAGAGTATAAGTGAGGAGAGTGTGTTCCCCAGATTGTTTAATGCACACGGGACATGTCACCAGGTGAACAGTAGAAGTGAGGAGAGTGGGTTCCCCTGATTGTTTAATGCACACGGGACATGTCACCAGGTGAACAGTATAAGTGAGGAGAGTGTGTTCCCCAGATTGTTTAATACACACGGGACATGTCACCAGGTGAACAGTATAAGTGAGGAGAGTGTGTTCCCCTGATGGTTTAATATACACGGGAAATGACACCAGGTGAACAGTAGAAGTGAGGAGAGTGTGTTCCCCTGATGGTTTAATGCACACGGGACATGTCACCAGGTGAACAGTGTAAGTGAGGAGAATGTGTTCCCTGATTGTTTAATGCACACGGGACATGTTACCAGATTAACCGTATAAGTGAGGAGAGTGTGTTCCCCTGATGATTTAATATAAACGGGACATGTTACCAGGTGAAGAGCAGAAGTGAGGAGAGTGTGTTTCCCTGATTGATTAATACAGTCGGGACATGTCACCAGGTGAACAGTATAAGTGAGGAGAGTGTATTCCCCTGATGCTTTAATATACACGGGAAATGTCACCAGGTGAACAGTAGTAGTGAGGAGAGTCTGTTCCCCTGATGGTTTAATGCACACGGGACATGTTACCAGGTGAACAGTATAAGTGAGGAGAGTGTGTTCCACTGATTGTTTGATACGCACGGGACATGTTACCAGGTGAACAGTGTAAGTGAGGAGAATGCGTTCCCTGATGGTTTAATGCACACGGGACATGTTACCAGGTGAACAGTATAAGTGAGGAGAGTGTGTTCCCCTGATTGTTTGATACGCACGGGACATGTTGCCAGATGAACAGTATAATTGAGGAGAGTGTGATCCCCTGATTTTGTAATGCACACGGGACATGTTACCAGGTGAACAGTAGAAGTGAGGAGAGTGTGTTCCCCTGATGGTTTCTTATACATGGGACATGTTAACAGGTGAACAGTATGAGTGAAGAGAGTGTTTTCCCCTGATGGTTTAATATGCACAGGACATGTTACCAGGTGAACAGTGTAAGTGAGGAGAGTGTGTTCCCCTGATTGTTTAATATACACGGGACATCTCACCAGGTGAACAGAATAAGTGAGGAGAGTGTGTTCCCCTGATTGTTTAATACACACGGGACATCTCACCAGGTGAACAGAATAAGTGAGGAGAGTGTGTTCCCCTGATTGTTTAATGCACACGGGACATGTTACCAGGTGAACAGTATAAGTGAGGAGAGTGAGTTCCCATGATGGTTTAACTCACACGGGACATGTTACCAGGTGAACAGTATAAGTGAGGAGAGTGTGTTCCCCTGATTGTTTCATACACACGGGACATGTTGCCAGTTGAACAGTATAAGTGAGGAGATTGTGTTCCCCTGATGGTTTAATATACACGAGACATGTTACCAGGTGAACAGTATATGTGAAGAGAGTGTGTTGCCCTGATGATTTAATACAAACGGGACATGTTACCAGGTGAACAGTATAAGTGAGCAGAGTGTATTCCCCTGATGGTTTAATATACACAGGACATGTTGCCAGTTGAACAGTATAAGTGAGGAGATTGTGTTCCCCTGATGGTTTAATATACACGAGACATGTTACCAGGTGAAGAGCAGAAGTGAGGAGAGTGTGTTTCCCTGATTGTTTAATACACTCGGGACATGTCACCAGGTGAACAGTATAAGTGAGGAGAGTGCTTTCCCCTGATGGTTTAATATACACGGGACATGTCACCAGGTGAACAGTATAAGTGAGGAGAATGTGTTCCCCTGATGTTTTAATATGCAGGGGACATGTCACCAGGTGAACAGTATAAGTGAGGAGAGTGTGTTCCCATGATGGTTTAATATACACGGGACATGTCACCAGGTGAACAGCATAAGTGAGGAGAGGGTGTTCCACTGATGGTTTAATATGCACGGGACATGTCACCAGGTGAACAGTATAAGTGAGCAGAGTGTGTTCCCCTGATGGTTTAATATACACGGGACATGTCACCAGGTGAACAGTATAAGTGAGGAGAGTGTGTTCCCCTGATGGTTTAATATACACAGGACATGTTACCTGGTGAAGAGTATAAGTGATGAGAGTGTGTTCCCCTGATGGTTTAATATACACGAGACATGTTACCAGGTGAACTGTATATGTGAGGAGAGTGTGTTGCCCCGATGATTTAATATACATGGGACATGTTACCAGGTGAACAGTATAAGTGAGGAGAGTGTGTTCCCCTGATTGTTTAATGCACACGGGTAATGTTACCAGGTGAACAGAATAGTGAGGAGAGTGTTTTCCCCTGATGGTTTATTGCGCACGGGACATGTTACCAGGTGAAGAGTAGAAGTGAGGAGAGTGTGTTCCCCTGATTGTTTAATACGCACGGGACATGTTTCCAGATGAACAGTATAAGTGAGGAGAGTTTGTTCCCCTGATGGTTTCATATACATGGGACATGTTACCAGGTGAACAGCATAAGTGAAGAGAATGTGTTCCCCTGATGGTTTAATATACACAGGACATGTTACCAGGTGAACAGTATAAGTGTGGAGAGTGTGTTCCCCTGATTGTTTAATACGCACGGGACATGTTTCCAGATGAACAGTATAAGTGAGGAGAGTGTGTTCCCCTGATTGTTTAATACGCACGGGACATGTTTCCAGATGAACAGTATAAGTGAGGAGAGTGTGTTCCCCTGATTGTTTAATACACACAGGACATGTTTCCAGGTGAACAGTATAAGTGAGGAGAGTGTGTTCCCCTGATTGTTTAATACGCACGGGACATGTTTCCAGGTGAACAGTATAAGTGAGGAGAGTGTGTTCCCCTGATTGTTTAATACACACGGGACATGTCACGATGTGAACATTGTAAGTGAGGAGAGTGTGTTCCCCTGATTGTTTAATGCACACGGGACATGTTACCAGGAGAACTCTATAAGTGAGGAGATTGAGTTCCCCTGATTGTTTAATACACACGGGACATCTCACCAGGTGAACAGAATAAGTGAGGAGAGTGTGTTCCCCTGATTGTTTAACTCACACGGGACATGTTCCCAGGTGAACAGTATAAGTGAGGACAGAGTGTTCCACTGATGGTTTAATATACGTGGGAAATGTCACCAGGTGAACAGTATAAGTGAGGAGAGTGTGTTCCCCTGATGGTTTAATATTCACAGGACATGTTACCTGGTGAAGAGTATAAGTGAGGAGAGTGTGTTCCCCTGATGGTGTAATATACACAGGACATGTTACTTGGTCAAAAGTATAAGTGAGGAGAGTGTGTTCCCCAGATGGCTTAAAATGCACGGGACGTGTTACCAGGTGAACAGTATAAGTGAGGAGAGTGAGTTACCCTGATGGCTTAATATACACGAAACATGTTACCAGGTGAACAGTATATGTGAGGAGAGTGTGTTGCCCTGATGATTTGATATAAACGGGACATGTTACCAGGTGAAGAGCAGAAGTGAGGAGAGTGTGTTTCCCTGATTGCTTAATACACTCGGGACATGTCACCAGGTGCACAGTATAAGTGAGGAGAGTGTGTTCCCCTGATGTTTTAATATACACGGGACATGTTACCAGGTGAACAGTATAAGTGAAGAGAGTGTGTTCCCCTGATGGTTTAATATACACAGGACATGTTGCCAGTTGAACTGTATAAGTGAGGAGATTGTGTTCCCCTCATGGTTTAATATACACGGGACACGTTACCTGATGAAGAGTATAAGTGAGGAGTGTGTGTTCCCCTGATTGTTTAATGCACACGGGACACGTCACCAGGTGAACAGTATAAGTGAGGAGAGTGTGTTCCCCTGATGGTTTAATATACACGGGACATGTTACCAGGTGAACAGTATAAGTGAGGAGAGTGTGTTCCCCTGATTGTTTAATACGCACGGGACATGTTAACAGATGAACAGTATAAGAGAGGAGAGTGTGTTCCCCTGATTGTTTAATACACACGGGACATGTCACCAGGTGAACAGTATAAGTGAGGAGAGTGTGTTCCCCTGATTGTTTAATACGCATGGGACATGTTAACAGATGAACAGTATAAGAGAGGAGAGTGTGTTCCCCTGATTGTTTAATACGCACGGGACATGTTAACAGATGAACAGTATAAGAGAGGAGAGTGTGTTCCCCTGATTGTATAATACACACGGGACATGTCACCAGGTGAACAGTATAAGTGAGGAGAGTGTGTTCCCCTGATTGTTTAATGCACACGGGACATGTTACCAGGTGAAATCTATGAGTGAGGAGAATGAGTTCCCATGATGGTTTAACTTACACGGGACATGTTACCAGGTGAACAGTATCAGTGAGGAGAGGGTGTTCCACTGATGGTTTAATATACATGGGACATGTCACCACGTGAACAGTAGAAGTGAGGAGAGTGTGTTCCCATGATGGTTTAATATACGCGGGACATGTCACCAGGTGAAGAGTATAAGTGAGGAGAGTGTGTTCCCCTGATGGTTTAATATACACAGGACATGTCTCTAGGTGAAAAGTATAAGTGAAGAGAGTGTGTTACCCAGATGGCTTAATATGCAAGGGACATGTTACCAGGTGAACAGTATAAGTGAGGAGAGTGTGTTCCCCTGATGGTTTAATATTCACAGGACATGTTACCTGGTGAAGAGTATAAGTGAGGAGAGTGTGTTCCCCTGATTGTTTAATATGCACGGGACATTTTACCAGGTGAACAGTATAAGTGAGGAGAGTGTGTTCCCCTGATGGTTTAATATACACGGGACATGTTACCAGGTGAACAGTATAAGTGAGGAGAGTGTGTTCCCCTGATTGTTTAATACGCACGGGACATTTTACCAGGTGAACAGTATAAGTGAGGAGAGTGTGTTCCCCTGATGGTTTAATATACACGGGACATGTTACCAGGTGAACTGTATAGGTGAGGAGAGTGTGTTCCCCTGATTGTTTAATACGCACGGGACATGTTAACAGATGAACAGTATAAGTGAGCAGAGTGTGTTCCCCTGATGGTTTAATATACATGGGACATGTTACCTGGTGAAGAGTATAAGTGAGGAGAGTGTGTTCCCCAGATGGCTTAATATGCAAGGGACATTTTACCAGGTGAACAGTATAAGTGAGGAGAGTAAGTTCCCCTGATGGTTTAATATACACGAGACATGTTACCAGGTGAACTGTATAAGTGAGGAGAGTCTTTTCCCCTGATTGTTTAATACACACGGGACATGTTACCAGGTGAACAGAATAGTGAGGAGAGTGTTTTTCCCTGATGGTTTATTGCGCATGGGACATGTTACCAGGTGAACAGAATAGTGAGGAGAGTGTTTTTCCCTGATGGTTTATTGCGCACGGGACATGTTACCAGGTGAACAGTATAAGTGAGGAGAGCGTGTTGCCCTGATGGTTTAATACACACGGGACATGTTACCAGGTGAAGAGTAGAAGTGAGGAGAGTGTGTTCCCCTGATGGTTTAATATACACAGGACATGTTACCAGGTGAACAGTATAAGTGAGGCGAGTGTGTTCCCCTGATGGTTTAATGCGCACGGGACATGTCACCAGGTGAACAGTATATGTGAGGCGAGTGTGTTCCCCTGATGGTTTAATGCACACGGGACATGTTACCAGGTGAACAGTATAAGTGAGGAGACTGTGTTCCCCTGATGGTTTAATATTCACATTACATGTTACCAGATGAAGAGCAGAAGTGAGGAGAGTGTGTTCCCCTGATTGTTTAATATACACAGGACATGTTACCAGGTGAACAGAATAGTGAGGAGAGTGTTTTCCCCTGATGGTTTAATATACGCGGGACATGTCACCAGGTGAACAGTATAAGTGAGCAGAGTGTGTTGCCCTGACGGTTTAATACGCACGGGACATGTCACCAGGTGAACAGTATAAGTGAGGAGAGTGTGTTCCCCTGATGGTTTAATATACACGGGACATGTTACCAGATGAACAGTGTAAGTGAGGAGAGTGTGTTGCCCTGATGGTTTAATACACACGGGACATTTTACCAGGTGAACAGTATAAGTGAGGAGAGTGTGTTCCCCTGATGTTTTAATATACACGGGACATGTTACCAGGTGAACAGTAAAAGTGAAGAGAGTGTGTTCCACTGATGGTTTAATATACACAGGACATGTTACCAGGTGAACAGAATAAGTGAGGCGAGTGTGTTCCCCTGATTGTTTAATACACACGGGACATGTTACCAGGTGAACAGAATAGTGAGGAGAGTGTTTTCCCCTGATGGTTTAATGCGCACGGGAAATGTTACCAGGTGAAGAGTAGAAGTGAGGAGAGTGTGTTCCCCTAATGGTTTAATACACACGGGTCACATCACCAGATGAACAGTATAAGTGAGGCGAGTGTGTTCCCCTGATTGTTTAATACACACGGGACATGTTTCCAGGTGAACAGAATAGTGAGGAGAGTGTTTTCCCCTGATGGTTTAATGCACACGGGACATGTTACCAGGTGAACAGTAGAAGTGAGGAGAGTGTGTTCCCCTGATGGTTTCACATATATGGGACATGTTACCAGGTGAACAGCATAAGTGAAGAGAGTGTGTTCCCCTGATGGTTTAATATACACGGGACATGTTACCAGGTGAACAGTATAAGTGAAGAGAGTGTGTTCCACTGATGGTTTAATATACACGGGACATGTTACCAGGTGAACAGTATAAGTGAGGAGAGTGTGTTCCCCTGATTGTTTAATACACACGGGACATGTTACCAGGTGAACAGAATAGTGAGGAGAGTGTTTTCCCCTGATGGTTTAATGCGCACGGGACATGTTACAAGGTGAACAGTATAAGTGAGGAGAGTGTGTTCCCCTGATTGTTTTATACGCACGGGCCATGTTACCAGGTGAACAGTATAAGTGAGGAGAGTGTGTTCCCCTGATTGTTTAATACACACGGGACATGTTACCAGGTGAACAGTATAAGTGAGGAGAGTGTTTTCCCCTGATGGTTTAATACAGACGGGACATGTCACCAGGTGAACAGTATAAGTGAGGAGAGTGTGTTCCCCTGATTGTTTAATACACACGGGACATGTTACCAGGTGAACAGTATAAGTGAGGAGAGTGTGTTCCCCTGATTGTTTAATGCGCACGGGACATGTAACCAGGTGAACAGTATAAGTGAGGAGAGTGTGTTCCCCTGATGGTTTAATATACGCGGGACATGTAACCAGGTGAACAGTATAAGTGAGGAGAGTGTGTTCCCATGATGGTTTAATGCACACGGGACATGTTACCAGGTGAAATCTATAAGTGAGGAGAGTGTGTTCCCCTGATTGTTTAATACACACGGGACATGTCACCAGGTGAACAGTATAAGTGAGCAGAGTGTGTTCCCCTGATGGTTTAATATACACGGGACATGTCACCAGGTGAACAGTATAAGTGAGGAGAGTGTGTTCTCCTGATGGTTTAATATACATGGGACATGTCACCAGGTGAACAGTATAAGTGAGCAGAGTGTGTTCCCCTGATGGTTTAATATACACTTGACATGTCACCAGGTGAACAGTATAAGTGAGGAGAGTGTGTTCCCCTGATTGTTTAATGCGCACGGGACATGTTACCAGATGAACAATATAAGTGAGGAGAGTGTGTTCCCCTGATTGTTTAATGCACACAGGACATGTTACCAGGTGAACAGTATAGGTGAGCAGAGTGTGTTCCCCTGATGGTTTAATCCACACGGGACATGTTACCAGGTGAAATCTATAAGTGAGGAGAGTGTGTTCCCCTGATGGTTTAATATTCACAGGACATGTTACCTGGTGAAGAGTATAAGTGAAGAGAGTGTGTTCCCCAGATGGCTTAATATGCACGGGACATGTTACCAGGTGAACAGGATAAGTGAGGAGAGTGAGTTCCCCTGATGGTTTAATATTCACAGGACATGTTACCTAGTGAAGAGTATCAGTGAAGAGAGTGTGTTCCCCAGATGGCTTAATATGCACGGGACATGTTACCAGGTGAACAGGATAAGTGAGGAGAGTGTGTTCCCCTGATGGTTTAATATTCACAGGACATGTTACCTGGTGAAGAGTATAATTGAAGAGAGTGTGTTCCCCAGATGGCTTCATATGCACGGGACATGTTACCAGGTGAACAGGATAAGTGAGGAGAGTGAGTTCCCCTGATTGTTTAATACATACGGGACATGTTACCAGGTGAACAGAATAGTGAGGAGAGTGTTTTCCCCCGATGGTTTAATATTCACAGGACATGTTACCTGGTGAAGAGTATAAGTGAAGAGAGTGTGTTCCCCAGATGGCTTAATATGCACGGGACATGTTACCAGGTGAACAGGATAAGTGAGGAGAGTGAGTTCCCCTGATTGTTTAATACATACGGGACATGTTACCAGGTGAACAGAATAGTGAGGAGAGTGTTTTCCCCCGATGGTTTAACATGCACAGGACATGTCACCAGGTGAACAGCATAAGTGAGTAGAGTGTGTTCCCCTGATGGTTTAATATACACGGGACATGTTACCAGGTGAACAGTATAAGTGAGGAGAGTGTGTTGCCCGGATGGTTTAATACACACGGGACATGTTACCAGGTGAACAGTTGAAGTGAGGAGAGTGTGTTCCCCTGATGGTTTAATATACACGGGACATGTTACCAGGTGAACAGCATAAGTGAGGAGAGTGTGTTGCCCTGATGGTTTAATATACACAGGACATGTTACCAGGTGAAGAGTAGAAGAGAGGAGAGTGTGTTCCCCTAATGGTTTAATACACACGGGTCACATCACCAGATGAACAGTATAAGTGAGGAGACTGTGTTCCCCTGATTTTTTAATGCACACGGGACATGTTACCAGGTGAACAGTAGAAGTGAGGAGAGTGTGTTCCCCTGATGGTTTCATATACATGGGACATGTTACCAGGTGAACAGTATAAGTGAAGCGAGTGTGTTCCCCTGATGGTTTAATATACACAGGACATGTTAACAGGTGAACAGTATAAGTGAGGAGAGTGTGTTCCCCTGATTGTTTAATACACACGGGACATGTTACCAGGTGAACAGAATAGTGAGGAGAGTGTTTTCCCCTGATGGTTTAATGCGCACGGGACATGTTACCAGGTGAAGAGTATAAGTGAGGAGATTGTGTTCCCCTGATTGTTTTTTACGCACGGGACATGTCACCAGGTGAACAGTATAAGTGAGGAGAGTGTGTTCCCCTGATTGTTTAATACACATGGGACATGTCACCAGGTGAAAAGAATAAGTGAGGAGAGTGTGTTCCCCTGATTGTTTAATGCACACGGGACATGTTACCAGGTGAAATCTATAAATGAGGAGAGTGAATTCCCATGATGGTTTAACTTACACGGGACATGTTACCAGGTGAACAGTATAAGTGAGGAGAGGGTGTTCCACTGATGGTTTAATATACGTGGGACATGTCACCAGGTGAACAGTATAAGAGAGGAGAGTGCGTTCCCCTGATGGTTTAATATACGCGGGACATGTCACCAGGTGAACAGTATAAGTGAGGAGAGTGTGTTCCCCTGATGGTCTAATATTCACAGGACATGTTACCTGGGGAAGAGTATAAGTGAGGAGAGTGTGTTCCCCTGATGGTTTAATATACACAGGACGTGTCACTAGGTGAAAAGTATAAGTGAGGGGAGTGTGTTCCCCAGATGGCTTAATATGCACGGGACATGTTACCAGGTGAACAGAATAAGTGAGGAGAGTGAGTTCCCCTGATGATTTAATATCCACGAGACATGTTACCAGGTGAACAGTACATATGAGGTGAGTGTGTTGCCCTGATGATTTAATATACACGGGACATGTTACCAGGTGAAGAGCAGACGTGAGGAGAGTGTGTTCCCCTCATTGTTTAATAAACTCGGGACATGTCACCAGGTGAACAGTATAAGTGAGGAGAGTGTGTTCCCCTGATGGTTTAATGCACACGGGATATGTCACCAGGTGAACAGTATAAGTGAGGAGAGTGTGTTCCCCTGATGGTTTTATGTGCACGGGACATGTCACCAGGTGAAGAGTATAAGTGAGGAGAGTGTATTCCCCTGATGGTTTTATGTGCACGGGACATGTCACCAGGTGAAGAGTATAAGTGAGGAGAGTGTATTCCCCTGATGGTTTTATGTGCACGGGACATGTCACCAGGTGAAGAGTATAAGTGAGGAGAGTGTGTTCCCCTGATGGTTTAATATACACGGGACATGTCACCAGGTGAACAGTATAAGTGAGGAGAGTGTGTTCCCCTGATGGTTTAATATACACGGGACATGTCACCAGGTGAACAGTATAAGTGAGGAGAGTGTGTTCCCCTGATGGTTTAATATACACGGGACATTTTACCAGGTGAACAGTATGAGTGAGGAGAGTGTGTTCCCCTGATGGTTTAATACGCACGGGACATGTCACCAGATGATCAGTATAAGTGAGGAGAGTGTGTTCCCCTAATGGTTTAATACACACGGGACATGTGACCAGTTGAACAGTATAAGTGAGGAGAGTGTGTGCCCCTGATGGTTTAACATACACACGATATGTTACCAGGTAAAGAGTATAAGTGAGGAGAGTGTGTTCCCCTGATGGTTTAATATACACAGGACATGTTACCAGGTGAAAAGTATAAGTGAAGAGAGTGTGTTCCCCAGATGGCTTAATATGCACGGGACATGTTACCAGGTGAACAGTATAAGTGAGGAGAGTGAGTTCCCCTGCTGGTTTAATATACACGAGACATGTTACCAGGTGAACAGTATATGTGAGGAGAGTGTGTTGCCCTGATGATTTAATATACACGGGACATGTTACCAGGTGAACAGTATAAGTGAGGAGAGTGTGTTCTCCTGATGGTTTAATATACATGGGACATGTCACCAGGTGAACAGTATAAGTGAGCAGAGTGTGTTCCCCTGATGGTTTAATATACACGGGACATGTCACCAGGTGAACAGTATAAGTGAGGAGAGTGTGTTCCCCTGATTGTTTAATGCGCACGGGACATGTTACCAGATGAACAATATAAGTGAGGAGAGTGTGTTCCCCTGATTGTTTAATGCACACAGGACATGTTACCAGGTGAACAGTATAGGTGAGCAGAGTGTGTTCCCCTGATGGTTTAATCCACACGGGACATGTTACCAGGTGAAATCTATAAGTGAGGAGAGTGTGTTCCCCTGATGGTTTAATATTCACAGGACATGTTACCTGGTGAAGAGTATAAGTGAAGAGAGTGTGTTCCCCAGATGGCTTAATATGCACGGGACATGTTACCAGGTGAACAGGATAAGTGAGGAGAGTGAGTTCCCCTGATGGTTTAATATTCACAGGACATGTTACCTGGTGAAGAGTATAAGTGAAGAGAGTGTGTTCCCCAGATGGCTTAATATGCACGGGACATGTTACCAGGTGAACAGGATAAGTGAGGAGAGTGTGTTCCCCTGATGGTTTAATATTCACAGGACATGTTACCTGGTGAAGAGTATAATTGAAGAGAGTGTGTTCCCCAGATGGCTTCATATGCACGGGACATGTTACCAGGTGAACAGGATAAGTGAGGAGAGTGAGTTCCCCTGATTGTTTAATACATACGGGACATGTTACCAGGTGAACAGAATAGTGAGGAGAGTGTTTTCCCCCGATGGTTTAATATTCACAGGACATGTTACCTGGTGAAGAGTATAAGTGAAGAGAGTGTGTTCCCCAGATGGCTTAATATGCACGGGACATGTTACCAGGTGAACAGGATAAGTGAGGAGAGTGAGTTCCCCTGATTGTTTAATACATACGGGACATGTTACCAGGTGAACAGAATAGTGAGGAGAGTGTTTTCCCCCGATGGTTTAACATGCACAGGACATGTCACCAGGTGAACAGCATAAGTGAGTAGAGTGTGTTCCCCTGATGGTTTAATATACACGGGACATGTTACCAGGTGAACAGTATAAGTGAGGAGAGTGTGTTGCCCGGATGGTTTAATACACACGGGACATGTTACCAGGTGAACAGTTGAAGTGAGGAGAGTGTGTTCCCCTGATGGTTTAATATACACGGGACATGTTACCAGGTGAACAGCATAAGTGAGGAGAGTGTGTTGCCCTGATGGTTTAATATACACAGGACATGTTACCAGGTGAAGAGTAGAAGAGAGGAGAGTGTGTTCCCCTAATGGTTTAATACACACGGGTCACATCACCAGATGAACAGTATAAGTGAGGAGACTGTGTTCCCCTGATTTTTTAATGCACACGGGACATGTTACCAGGTGAACAGTAGAAGTGAGGAGACTGTGTTCCCCTGATGGTTTCATATACATGGGACATGTTACCAGGTGAACAGTATAAGTGAAGCGAGTGTGTTCCCCTGATGGTTTAATATACACAGGACATGTTAACAGGTGAACAGTATAAGTGAGGAGAGTGTGTTCCCCTGATTGTTTAATACACACGGGACATGTTACCAGGTGAACAGAATAGTGAGGAGAGTGTTTTCCCCTGATGGTTTAATGCGCACGGGACATGTTACCAGGTGAAGAGTATAAGTGAGGAGATTGTGTTCCCCTGATTGTTTTTTACGCACGGGACATGTCACCAGGTGAACAGTATAAGTGAGGAGAGTGTGTTCCCCTGATTGTTTAATACACATGGGACATGTCACCAGGTGAAAAGAATAAGTGAGGAGAGTGTGTTCCCCTGATTGTTTAATGCACACGGGACATGTTACCAGGTGAAATCTATAAATGAGGAGAGTGAATTCCCATGATGGTTTAACTTACACGGGACATGTTACCAGGTGAACAGTATAAGTGAGGAGAGGGTGTTCCACTGATGGTTTAATATACGTGGGACATGTCACCAGGTGAACAGTATAAGAGAGGAGAGTGCGTTCCCCTGATGGTTTAATATACGCGGGACATGTCACCAGGTGAACAGTATAAGTGAGGAGAGTGTGTTCCCCTGATGGTCTAATATTCACAGGACATGTTACCTGGGGAAGAGTATAAGTGAGGAGAGTGTGTTCCCCTGATGGTTTAATATACACAGGACGTGTCACTAGGTGAAAAGTATAAGTGAGGGGAGTGTGTTCCCCAGATGGCTTAATATGCACGGGACATGTTACCAGGTGAACAGAATAAGTGAGGAGAGTGAGTTCCCCTGATGATTTAATATCCACGAGACATGTTACCAGGTGAACAGTACATATGAGGTGAGTGTGTTGCCCTGATGATTTAATATACACGGGACATGTTACCAGGTGAAGAGCAGACGTGAGGAGAGTGTGTTCCCCTCATTGTTTAATAAACTCGGGACATGTCACCAGGTGAACAGTATAAGTGAGGAGAGTGTGTTCCCCTGATGGTTTAATGCACACGGGATATGTCACCAGGTGAACAGTATAAGTGAGGACAGTGTGTTCCCCTGATGGTTTTATGTGCACGGGACATGTCACCAGGTGAAGAGTATAAGTGAGGAGAGTGTATTCCCCTGATGGTTTTATGTGCACGGGACATGTCACCAGGTGAAGAGTATAAGTGAGGAGAGTGTATTCCCCTGATGGTTTTATGTGCACGGGACATGTCACCAGGTGAAGAGTATAAGTGAGGAGAGTGTGTTCCCCTGATGGTTTAATATACACGGGACATGTCACCAGGTGAACAGTATAAGTGAGGAGAGTGTGTTCCCCTGATGGTTTAATATACACGGGACATGTCACCAGGTGAACAGTATAAGTGAGGAGAGTGTGTTCCCCTGATGGTTTAATATACACGGGACATTTTACCAGGTGAACAGTATGAGTGAGGAGAGTGTGTTCCCCTGATGGTTTAATACGCACGGGACATGTCACCAGATGATCAGTATAAGTGAGGAGAGTGTGTTCCCCTAATGGTTTAATACACACGGGACATGTGACCAGTTGAACAGTATAAGTGAGGAGAGTGTGTGCCCCTGATGGTTTAACATACACACGATATGTTACCAGGTAAAGAGTATAAGTGAGGAGAGTGTGTTCCCCTGATGGTTTAATATACACGAGACATGTTACCAGGTGAACAGTATAAGTGAGGAGAGTGAGTTCCCCTGCTGGTTTAATATACACGAGACATGTTACCAGGTGAACAGTATATGTGAGGAGAGTGTGTTGCCCTGATGATTTAATATACACGGGACATGTTACCAGGTGAAGAGCAGAAGTGAGGAGAGTGTGTTCCCCTGATTGTTTAATATACACAGGACATGTTACCAGGTGAACAGTATAAGTGAGGAGAGTGTGTTCCCCTGATTGTTTAATGCGCACGGGACATGTTACCAGGTGAACAGTATAAGTGAGCAGAGTGTGTTGCCCTGATGGTTTAATACGCACGGGACATGTCACCAGGTGAACAGTATAAGTGAGGAGAGTGTGTTCCCCTGATGGTTTAACATACACGGGACATGTTACCAGGTGAACAGTATAAGTGAGAAGACTGTGTTCCCCTGATAGTTTAATATACACGGGACATGTTACCAGGTGAACAGTATAAGTGAGGAGAGTGTGTTGCCCTGATGGTTTAATGCACACGGGACATGTTACCAGTTGAACAGTATAAGTGAGGAGAATGTGTTCCCCTGATGATTTAATACACACGGGACATGTTACCAAGTGAACAGTATAAGTGAGGAGAGTGTGTTGCCCTGATGGTTTAATATACACAGGGCATGTTACCAGGTGAACAGTATAAGTGAGGAGAGTGTGTTCCCCTGATTTTTTAATGCACACGGGACATGTTACCAGGTGAACAGTAGAAGTGAGGAGAGTGTGTTCCCCTGATGGTTTCATATACATGGGACATGTAACCAGGTGAACAGTATAAGTGAAGAGAGTGTGTTCCCCTGATGGTTTAATATGCACAGGACATGTTACCAGGTGAACAGTATAAGTGAGGAGAGTGTGTTCCCCTGATTGTTTAATACACACGGGACATGTTACCAGGTGAACAGAATAGTGAGGAGTGTGTTTTCCCCTGATGATTTAATATTCACAGGACATGTTACCTGGGGAACAGAATAGTGAGGAGAGTGTTTTCCCATGATAGTTGAAAGCCCACGGGACATGTCACCAGGTGAACAGTATAAGTGAGGAGAGTGAGTTCCACTGATGGTTTAATAAACGTGGGACATGTCACCAGGTGAACAGTATAAGAGAGGAGAGTGCGTTCCCCTGATGGTTTAATATACGCGGGACATGTCACCAGGTGAACAGTATAAGTCAGCATAGTGTGTTCCCCTGATGGTTCTATATACACGGGACATGTCACCAGGTGAACAGTATAAGTGAGGAGAGTGTGTTCCCCTGATGGTTTAATATTCACAGGACATGTTATCTGGGGAAGAGTATAAGTGAGGAGAGTGTGTTCCCCTGATGGTTTAATATACACAGGACATGTCACTAGGTGAAAAGTATAAGTGAGGAGATTGTGTTCCCCAGATGGCTTAATATGCACGGGACATGTTACCAGGTGAACAGCATAAGTGAGGAGAGTGAGTTCCCCTGACGGTTTAATATACACGAGACATGTTACCAGGTGAACAGTATAAGTGAGGAGAGTGTGTTCCCCTGATGGTTTAATACGCACGGGACATGTCACCAGATGAACAGTATAAGTGAGGAGAGTGTGTTCCCCTAATGGTTTAATACACACGGGACATGTGACCAGGTGAACAGTATAAGTGAGGAGAGTGTGTGCCCCTGATGGTTTAACATACACACGATATGTTACCAGGTAAAGAGTATAAGTGAGGAGAGTGTGTTCTCCTGATGGTTTAATATACACAGGACATGTTACCAGGTGAACAGAATAGTGAGGAGAGTGTTTTCCCATGATGGTTTAATGCACACGGGACATGTCACCAGGTGAAAAGTATAAGTGAGGAGAGTGTGTTCCCCTGATGGTTTAATATTCACAGGACATGTTACCTGGTGAAGAGCATAAGTGAGGAGAGTGTGTTCCCCTGATGGTTTAATATACACAGGACATGTTACCAGGTGAAAAGTATAAGTGAAGAGAGTGTGTTCCCCAGATGGCTTAATATGCACGGGACATGTTACCAGGTGAACAGTATAAGTGAGGAGAGTGAGTTCCCCTGCTGGTTTAATATACACGAGACATGTTACCAGGTGAACAGTATAAGTGAGGAGAGTGTGTTGCCCTGATGATTTAATATACACGGGACATGTTACCAGGTGAAGAGCAGAAGTGAGGAGAGTGTGTTCCCCTGATTGTTTAATATACACAGGACATGTTACCAGGTGAACAGTATAAGTGAGGAGAGTGTGTTCCCCTGATTGTTTAATACACACGGGACATGTTACCAGGTGAACAGAATAGTGAGGAGAGAAATTTCCCCTGATGGTTTAATGCGCACGGGACATGTTACCAGGTGAACAGTATAAGTGAGCAGAGTGTGTTGCCCTGATGGTTTAATACGCACGGGACATGTCACCAGGTGAACAGTATAAGTGAGGAGATTGTGTTCCCCTGATGGTTTAACATACACGGGACATGTTACCAGGTTAACAGTATAAGTGAGAAGAGTGTGTTCCCCTGATAGTTTAATATACACGGGACATGTTACCAGGTGAACAGTATAAGTGAGGAGAGTGTGTTGCCCTGATGGTTTAATGCACACGGGACATGTTACCAGGTGAACAGTATAAGTGAGGAGAGTGTGTTCCCCTGATGATTTAATACACACGGGACATGTTACCAAGTGAACAGTATAAGTGAGGAGAGTGTGTTGCCCTGATGGTTTAATATACACAGGACATGTTACCAGGTGAACAGTATAAGTGAGGAGAGTGTGTTCCCCTGATTTTTTAATGCACACGGGACATGTTACCAGGTGAACAGTAGAAGTGAGGAGAGTGTGTTCCCCTGATGGTTTCATATACATGGGACATGTTACCAGGTGAACAGTATAAGTGAAGAGAGTGTGTTCCCCTGATGGTTTAATATGCACAGGACATGTTACCAGGTGAACAGTATAAGTGAGGAGAGTGTGTTCCCCTGATTGTTTAATACACACGGGACATGTTACCAGGTGAACAGAATAGTGAGGAGAGTGTTTTCCCCTGATGATTTAATATTCACAGGACATGTTACCTGGGGAACAGAATAGTGAGGAGAGTGTTTTCCCATGATAGTTGAAAGCCCACGGGACATGTTACCAGGTCAACAGTATAAGTGAGGAGAGTGTGTTCCCCTGATTGTTTAATGCACACAGGACATGTTACCAGGTGAACAGTATAAGTGAGGAGAGTGAGTTCCACTGATGGTTTAATAAACGTGGGACATGTCACCAGGTGAACAGTATAAGAGAGGAGAGTGCGTTCCCCTGATGGTTTAATATACGCGGGACATGTCACCAGGTGAACAGTATAAGTGAGGAGAGTGTGTTCCCCTGATGGTTTAATATTCACAGGACATGTTATCTGGGGAAGAGTATAAGTGAGGAGAGTGTGTTCCCCTGATGGTTTAATATACACAGGACATGTCACTAGGTGAAAAGTATAAGTGAGGAGATTGTGTTCCCCAGATGGCTTAATATGCACGGGACATGTTACCAGGTGAACAGCATAAGTGAGGAGAGTGAGTTCCCCTGACGGTTTAATATACACGAGACATGTTACCAGGTGAACAGTATATGTGAGGAGAGTGTGTTGCCCTGATGGTTTAATATACACGAGACATGTTACCAGGTGAACAGTATAAGTGAGGAGAGTGTGTTCCCCTGATTGTTTAAGATACACAGGACATGTTACCAGGTGAAGAGTAGAAGAGAGGAGAGTGTGTTCCCCTAATGGTTTAATACACACGGGTCACATCACCAGATGAACAGTATAAGTGAGGAGACTGTGTTCCCCTGATTTTTTAATGCACACGGGACATGTTACCAGGTGAACAGTAGAAGTGAGGAGAGTGTGTTCCCCTGATGGTTTCATATACATGGGACATGTTACCAGGTGAACAGTATAAGTGAAGCGAGTGTGTTCCCCTGATGGTTTAATATACACAGGACATGTTAACAGGTGAACAGTATAAGTGAGGAGAGTGTGTTCCCCTGATTGTTTAATACACACGGGACATGTTACCAGGTGAACAGAATAGTGAGGAGAGTGTTTTCCCCTGATGGTTTAATGCGCACGGGACATGTTACCAGGTGAAGAGTATAAGTGAGGAGATTGTGTTCCCCTGATTGTTTTTTACGCACGGGACATGTCACCAGGTGAACAGTATAAGTGAGGAGAGTGTGTTCCCCTGATTGTTTAATACACATGGGACATGTCACCAGGTGAAAAGAATAAGTGAGGAGAGTGTGTTCCCCTGATTGTTTAATGCACACGGGACATGTTACCAGGTGAAATCTATAAGTGAGGAGAGTGAATTCCCATGATGGTTTAACTTACACGGGACATGTTACCAGGTGAACAGTATAAGTGAGGAGAGGGTGTTCCACTGATGGTTTAATATACGTGGGACATGTCACCAGGTGAACAGTATAAGAGAGGAGAGTGCGTTCCCCTGATGGTTTAATATACGCGGGACATGTCACCAGGTGAACAGTATAAGTGAGGAGAGTGTGTTCCCCTGATGGTCTAATATGCACAGGACATGTTACCAGGGGAAGAGTATAAGTGAGGAGAGTGTGTTCCCCTGATGGTTTAATATACACAGGACGTGTCACTAGGTGAAAAGTATAAGTGAGGGGAGTGTGTTCCCCAGATGGCTTAATATGCACGGGACATGTTACCAGGTGAACAGAATAAGTGAGGAGAGTGAGTTCCCCTGATGATTTAATATCCACGAGACATGTTACCAGGTGAACAGTACATATGAGGTGAGTGTGTTGCCCTGA
The DNA here is from genome assembly GCF_036365525.1 of Heterodontus francisci. NCBI lineage: Eukaryota > Metazoa > Chordata > Chondrichthyes > Heterodontiformes > Heterodontidae > Heterodontus > Heterodontus francisci. Next base: position 1,592,082 of record NW_027141565.1, read on the forward strand.
TGATTTAATGTACACGGGACATGTTACCAGGTGAAGAGCAGACGTGAGGAGAGTGTGTTCCCCTCATTGTTTAATAAACTCGGGACATGTCACCAGGTGAACAGTATAAGTGAGGAGAGTGTATTCCCCTGATGGTTTTATGTGCACGGGACATGTCACCAGGTGAAGAGTATAAGTGAGGAGAGTGTGTTCCCCTGATGGTTTAATATACACGGGACATGTCACCAGGTGAACAGTATAAGTGAGGAGAGTGTGTTCCCCTGATGGTTTAATATACACGGGACATGTCACCAGGTGAACAGTATAAGTGAGGAGAGTGTGTTCCCCTGATGGTTTAATATACACGGGACATTTTACCAGGTGAACAGTATAAGTGAGGAGAGTGTGTTCCCCTGATGGTTTAATACGCACGGGACATGTGACCAGTTGAACAGTATAAGTGAGGAGACTGTGTGCCCCTGATGGTTTAACATACACACGATATGTTACCAGGTAAAGAGTATAAGTGAGGAGAGTGTGTTCCCCTGATGGTTTAATATACACAGGACATGTTACCAGGTGAACAGAATAGTGAGGAGAGTGTTTTCCCATGATGGTTTAATGCACACGGGACATGTCACCAGGTGAACAGTATAAGTGAGGAGAGTGTGTTCCCCTGATGGTTTAATATTCACAGGACATGTTACCAGGTGAACAGAATAGTGAGGAGAGTGTTTTCCCATGATGGTTTAATGCACACGGGACATGTCACCAGGTGAACAGTATAAGTGAGGAGAGTGTGTTCCCCTGATGGTTTAATATTCACAGGACATGTTACCTGGTGAAGAGTTTAAGTGAGGAGATTGTGTTCCCCTGATGGTTTAATATACACAGGACATGTTACCAGGTGAAAAGTATAAGTGAAGAGAGTGTGTTCCCCAGATGGCTTAATATGCACGGGACATGTTACCAGGTGAACAGTATAAGTGAGGAGAGTGAGTTCCCCTGCTGGTTTAATATACACGAGACATGTTACCAGGTGAACAGTATATGTGAGGAGAGTGTGTTGCCCTGATGATTTAATATACACGGGACATGTTACCAGGTGAAGAGCAGAAGTGAGGAGAGTGTGTTCCCCTGATTGTTTAATATACACAGGACATGTTACCAGGTGAACAGTATAAGTGAGGAGAGTGTGTTCCCCTGATTGTTTAATACACACGGGACATGTTACCAGGTGAACAGAATAGTGAGGAGAGAGTTTTCCCCTGATGGTTTAATGCGCACGGGACATGTTACCAGGTGAACAGTATAAGTGAGCAGAGTGTGTTGCCCTGATGGTTTAATACGCACGGGACATGTCACCAGGTGAACAGTATAAGTGAGGAGAGTGTGTTCCCCTGATGGTTTAACATACACGGGACATGTTACCAGGTGAACAGTATAAGTGAGAAGAGTGTGTTCCCCTGATAGTTTAATATACACGGGACATGTTACCAGGTGAACAGTATAAGTGAGGAGAGTGTGTTGCCCTGATGGTTTAATGCACACGGGACATGTTACCAGGTGAACAGTATAAGTGAGGAGAATGTGTTCCCCTGATGATTTAATACACACGGGACATGTTACCAAGTGAACAGTATAAGTGAGGAGAGTGTGTTGCCCTGATGGTTTAATATACACAGGACATGTTACCAGGTGAACAGTATAAGTGAGGAGAGTGTGTTCCCCTGATTTTTTAATGCACACGGGACATGTTACCAGGTGAACAGTAGAAGTGAGGAGAGTGTGTTCCCCTGATGGTTTCATATACATGGGACATGTAACCAGGTGAACAGTATAAGTGAAGAGAGTGTGTTCCCCTGATGGTTTAATATGCACAGGACATGTTACCAGGTGAACAGTATAAGTGAGGAGAGTGTGTTCCCCTGATTGTTTAATACACACGGGACATGTTACCAGGTGAACAGAATAGTGAGGAGAGTGTTTTCCCCTGATGATTTAATATTCACAGGACATGTTACCTGGGGAACAGAATAGTGAGGAGAGTGTTTTCCCATGATAGTTGTAAGCCCACGGGACATGTCACCAGTTGAACAGTATAAGTGAGGAGAGTGAGTTCCACTGATGGTTTAATAAACGTGGGACATGTCACCAGGTGAACAGTATAAGAGAGGAGAGTGTGTTCCCCTGATGGTTTAATATGCACAGGACATGTTACCAGGTGAACAGTATAAGTGAGGAGAGTGTGTTCCCCTGATGGTTTAATATACGCGGGACATGTCACCAGGTGAACAGTATAAGTCAGCAGAGTGTGTTCCCCTGATGGTTCTATATACACGGGACATGTCACCAGGTGAACAGTATAAGTGAGGAGAGTGTGTTCCCCTGATGGTTTAATATTCACAGGACATGTTATCTGGGGAAGAGTATAAGTGAGGAGAGTGTGTTCCCCTGATGGTTTAATATACACAGGACATGTCACTAGGTGAAAAGTATAAGTGAGGAGATTGTGTTCCCCAGATGGCTTAATATGCACGGGACATGTTACCAGGTGAACAGCATAAGTGAGGAGAGTGAGTTCCCCTGACGGTTTAATATACACGAGACATGTTACCAGGTGAACAGTATATGTGAGGAGAGTGTGTTGCCCTGATGGTTTAATATACACGAGACATGTTACCAGGTGAAAAGTATAAGTGAGGAGAGTGTGTTCCCCTGATGGTTTAATACGCACGGGACATGTCACCAGATGAACAGTATAAGTGAGGAGAGTGTGTTCCCCTAATGGTTTAATACACACGGGACATGTGACCAGGTGAACAGTATAAGTGAGGAGAGTGTGTGCCCCTGATGGTTTAACATACACACGATATGTTACCAGGTAAAGAGTATAAGTGAGGAGAGTGTGTTCTCCTGATGGTTTAATATACACAGGACATGTTACCAGGTGAACAGAATAGTGAGGAGAGTGTTTTCCCATGATGGTTTAATGCACACGGGACATGTCACCAGGTGAACAGTATAAGTGAGGAGAGTGTGTTCCGCTGATGGTTTAATATACACAGGACATGTTACCAGGTGAAAAGTATAAGTGAAGAGAGTGGGTTCCCCAGATGGCTTAATATGCACGGGACATGTTACCAGGTGAACAGTATAAGTGAGGAGAGTGAGTTCCCCTGCTGGTTTAATATACACGAGACATGTTACCAGGTGAACAGTATAAGTGAGGAGAGTGTGTTGCCCTGATGATTTAATATACACGGGACATGTTACCAGGTGAAGAGCAGAAGTGAGGAGAGTGTGTTCCCCTGATTGTTTAATATACACAGGACAAGTTACCAGGTGAACAGTATAAGTGAGGAGAGTGTGTTCCCCTGATTGTTTAATACACACGGGACATGTTACCAGGTGAACAGAATAGTGAGGAGAGAAATTTCCCCTGATGGTTTAATGCGCACGGGACATGTTACCAGGTGAACAGTATAAGTGAGCAGAGTGTGTTGCCCTGATGGTTTAATACGCACGGGACATGTCACCAGGTGAACAGTATAAGTGAGGAGACTGTGTTCCCCTGATGGTTTAACATACACGGGACATGTTACCAGGTTAACAGTATAAGTGAGAAGAGTGTGTTCCCCTGATAGTTTAATATACACGGGACATGTTACCAGGTGAACAGTATAAGTGAGGAGAGTGTGTTGCCCTGATGGTTTAATGCACACGGGACATGTTACCAGGTGAACAGTATAAGTGAGGAGAGTGTGTTCCCCTGATGGTTTAATACGCACGGGACATGTCACCAGGTGAACAGTATAAGTGAGGAGACTGTGTTCCCCTGATGGTTTAACATACACGGGACATGTTACCAGGTTAACAGTATAAGTGAGAAGAGTGTGTTCCCCTGATAGTTTAATATACACGGGACATGTTACCAGGTGAACAGTATAAGTGAGGAGAGTGTGTTGCCCTGATGGTTTAATGCACACGGGACATGTTACCAGGTGAACAGTATAAGTGAGGAGAGTGTGTTCCCCTGATGATTTAATACACACGGGACATGTTACCAAGTGAACAGTATAAGTGAGGAGAGTGTGTTGCCCTGATGGTTTAATATACACAGGACATGTTACCAGGTGAACAGTATAAGTGAGGAGAGTGTGTTCCCCTGATTTTTTAATGCACACGGGACATGTTACCAGGTGAACAGTAGAAGTGAGGAGAGTGTGTTCCCCTGATGGTTTCATATACATGGGACATGTTACCAGGTGAACAGTATAAGTGAAGAGAGTGTGTTCCCCTGATGGTTTAATATGCACAGGACATGTTACCAGGTGAACAGTATAAGTGAGGAGAGTGTGTTCCCCTGATTGTTTAATACACACGGGATATGTTACCAGGTGAACAGAATAGTGAGGAGAGTGTTTTCCCCTGATGATTTAATATTCACAGGACATGTTACCTGGGGAACAGAATAGTGAGGAGAGTGTTTTCCCATGATAGTTGAAAGCCCACGGGACATGTTACCAGGTCAACAGTATAAGTGAGGAGAGTGTGTTCCCCTGATTGTTTAATGCACACAGGACATGTTACCAGGTGAACAGTATAAGTGAGGAGAGTGAGTTCCACTGATGGTTTAATAAACGTGGGACATGTCACCAGGTGAACAGTATAAGAGAGGAGAGTGCGTTCCCCTGATGGTTTAATATACGCGGGACATGTCACCAGGTGAACAGTATAAGTGAGGAGAGTGTGTTCCCCTGATGGTTTAATATTCACAGGACATGTTATCTGGGGAAGAGTATAAGTGAGGAGAGTGTGTTCCCCTGATGGTTTAATATACACAGGACATGTCACTAGGTGAAAAGTATAAGTGAGGAGATTGTGTTCCCCAGATGGCTTAATATGCACGGGACATGTTACCAGGTGAACAGCATAAGTGAGGAGAGTGAGTTCCCCTGACGGTTTAATATACACGAGACATGTTACCAGGTGAACAGTATATGTGAGGAGAGTGTGTTGCCCTGATGGTTTAATATACACGAGACATGTTACCAGGTGAACAGTATAAGTGAGGAGAGTGTGTTCCCCTGATTGTTTAAGATACACGAGACATGTTACCAGGTGAACAGTATATGTGAGGAGAGTGTGTTGCCCTGATGGTTTAATATACACGAGACATGTTACCAGGTGAACAGTACAAGTGAGGAGAGTGTATTCCCCTGATGGTTTTATGCGCACGGGACATGTCACCATGTGAACAGTACAAGTGAGGAGAGTGTGTTCCCCTGATGGTTTAACATGCACGGGACATTTTACCAGGTGAACAGTATAAGTGAGGAGAGTGTGTTCTCCTGATGGTTTAATATACACGAGACATGTTACCAGGTGAACAGTATATGTGAGGAGAATGTGTTGCCCTGATGGTTTAATATACACGCGACATGTTACGAGGTGAACAGTATAAGTGAGGAGATTGTGTTCCCATGATGGTTTAATATACACGGGACATGTCACCAGGTGAACAGTATAAGTGAGGAGAGTGTGTTGCCCTGATGGTTTAATATACACAGGACATGTTACCAGGTGAACAGTATAAGTGAGGAGAGTGTGTTCCCCTGATGGTTTAATATACACGGGACATGTTACCAGGTGAACAGTATAAGTGAGGAGAGTGTGTTGCCCTGATGGATTAATATACACAGGACATGTTACCAGGTGAAGAGTAGAAGTGAGGAGAGTGTGTTCCCCTAATGGTTTAATATACACAGGACATGTTACCAGTGAACAGAATAGTGAGGAGAGTGTTTTCCCCTGATGGATTAATGCGCACGGGACATGTTACCAGGCGAACAGTATAATTGAGGAGAGTGTGTTCCCCTGATTGTTTTATACGCACGGGACATGTTACCAGGTGAACAGGATAAGTGAGGAGAGAGTGTTCCCCTGATTGTTTAATACACACGGGACATGTCACCAGGTGAACAGTGTAAGTGAGGAGAGTGTGTTCCCCTGATGGTTTAATATACACAGGACATGTTACCAGTGAACAGAATAGTGAGGAGAGTGTTTTCCCCTGATGGATTAATGCGCACGGGACATGTTACCAGGCGAACAGTATAAGTGAGGAGAGTGTGTTCCCCTGATTGTTTTATACGCACGGGACATGTTACCAGGTGAACAGGATAAGTGAGGAGAGAGTGTTCCCCTGATTGTTTAATACACACGGGACATGTCACCAGGTGAACAGTATAAGTGAGGAGAGAGTGTTCCCCTGATTGTTTAATACACACGGGACATGTCACCAGGTGAACAGTATAAGTGAGGAGAGTGTGTTCCCCTGATGGTTCTATATACACGGGACATGTCACCCGGTGAACAGTATAAGAGAGGAGAGTGCGTTCCCCTGATGGTTTAATATACGCGGGACATGTCACCAGGTGAAAAGTATAAGTGAGGAGAGTGTGTTCCCCTGATGGTTTAATATACACGGGACATGTTACCTGGGGAAGAGTATAAGTGAGGAGAGTGTGTTCCCCTGATGGTTTAATATACACAGGACATGTCACCAGGTGAAAAGTATAAGTGAGGAGAGTGTGTTCCCCAGATGGCTTAATATGCACGGGACATGTCACCAGGTGAACAGTATAAGTGAGGAGAGTGTGTTCCCCTGATGGTTTAATATACACAGGACATGTCACCAGGTGAACAGTATAAGTGAGGAGAGTGAGTTCCCCAGATGGCTTAATATGCACGGGACATGTTACCAGCTGAACAGTATAAGTGAGGAGAGTGAGTTCCCCTGATGGTTTAATATACACGAGACATGTTACCAGGTGAACAGTATAAGTGAGGAGAGTGTGTTCCCCTGATGATTTAATACACACGGGACATGTTTCCAGGTGAAGAGCAGAAGTGAGGAGAGTGTGTTCCCATGATTGTTTAATAAACTCGGGACATGTCACCAGGTGAACAGTATAAGGGAGGAGATTGTGTTCCCCTGATGGTTTAATATACGCGAGACATGTTACCAGGTGAACAGCATATGTGAGGAGAGTGTGTTGCCCTGATGGTTTAATATACACGCGACATGTTACGAGGTGAAGAGTATAATTGAGGAGATTGTGTTGCCCTGATGGTTTAATATACACGGGACATGATACCAGGTGAACAGTATAAGTGAGGAGAGTGTGTTGCCCTGATGGTTTAATATACACAGGACATGTTACCAGGTGAAGAGTAGAAGTGAGGAGACTGTGTTCCCCTAATGGTTTAATACACAAGGGACATGTGACCAGGTGAACAGTATAAGTGTGGAGAGTGTGTGCCCCTGATGGTTTAACATACACAGGATATATTACCAGGTAAACAGTATAAGTGAGGAGAGTGTGTTCCCCTGATGGGTTCATATGCACAGGACATGCTACCAGGTGAACAGTATAAGTGAGGAGAGTGTGTTCCCCTGATTGTTTAATTCACACGGGACATGTTACCAGGTGAACAGAATAGTGAGGAGAGTGTTTTCCCATGATGGTTTAATACGCACGGGACATGTCACCAGGTGAACAGTATAAGTGAGGAGAGTGTGTTCCCCTGATTTTTTAATGCACACAGGACATCTTACCAGGTGAACAGTAGAAGTGAGGAGAGTGTGTTCCCCTGATGGTTTCATATACATGGGACATGTTACCAGGTGAACAGTGTAAGTGAAGAGAGTGTGTTCCCCTGATGGTTTAATATACACAGGACATGTTACCAGGTGAACAGTATAAGTGAGGAGAGTGTGTTCCCCTGATTGTTTAATGCACACGGGACACGTCACCAGGTGAACAGTATAAGTGAGGAGAGTGTGTTCCCCTGATTGTTTAATGCACACGGGACATGTTACAAGGTGAAATCTATAAGTGAGGAGAGTGAGTTCCCATGATGGTTTAACTTACACGGGACATGTTACCAGGTGAACAGTATAAGTGAGGAGAGGGTGTTCCACTGATGGTTTAATATACGTGGGACATGTCACCAGGTGAACAGTATACGTGAGCAGAGTGTGTTCCCCTGATGGTTCTATATACACAGGACATGTCACTAGGTGAAAAGTATAAGTGAGGAGAGTGTGTTCCCCAGATGGCTTAATATGCACGGGTCATGTTACCAGGTGAACAGTATCTGTGAGGAGAGTTTGTTGCCCTGATGATTTAATATACACGGGACATGTTTCCAGGTGAAGAGCAGAAGTGAGGAGAGTGTGTTCCCATGATTGTTTAATAAACTTGGGACATGTCACCAGGTGAACAGTATAAGTGAGGAGAGTGTGTTCCCCTGATGGTTTAATATACACGAGACATGTTACCAGGTGAACAGTATATGTGAGGAGAGTGTGTTGCCCTGATGGTTTAATATACACGCGACATGTTTCCAGGTGAACAGTATAAGTGAGGAGAGTGTGTTGCCCTGATGGTTTAATATACAAGAGACATGTTACCAGGTGAACAGTATATGTGAGGAGAGTGTGTTGCCCTGATGGTTTAATATACACGAGACACGTTACCAGGTGAACAGTATATGTGAGGAGAGTGTGTTCCCCTGATGGTTTAACATGCACGGGACATTTTACCAGGTGAACAGTATAAGTGAGGAGAGTGTGTTACCCTGATGGTTTAATATACACGAGACATGTTACCAGGTGAACAGTATATGTGAGGAGAGTGTGTTCCCCTGATGGTTTAATAGACACGGGACATGTCTCCAGGTGAACAGTATAAGTGAGGAGAGTGTGTTCCCCTGATGGTTTAATATACACGGGACATGTTACCAGGTGAACAGTATAAGTGAGGAGAGTGTGTTCCCCTGATGGTTTAATATACACGGGACATGTTACCAGGTGAACAGTATAAGTGAGGAGAGTGTGTTGCCCTGATGGCTTAATATACACAGGACATGTTACCAGGTGAAGAGTAGAAGTGAGGAGAGTGTGTTCCCCTAATGGTTTAATACACACGGGACATGTGACCAGGTGAAAAGTATAAGTGAGGAGAGTGTGTGCCCCTGATAGTTTAACATACACTGGATATGTTACCAGGTAAACAGTATAAGTGAGGAGAGTGTGTTCCCCTGATGGTTTAATACACACAGGACATGTTACCAGGTGAAGAGTACAAGTGAGGAGAGTGTGTTCCCCTGATTGTTAAATTCACACGGGACATGTTACCAGGTGAACAGAATAGTGAGGAGTGTGTTTTCCCATGATGGTTTAATGCACACGGGACATGTCACAAGGTGAACAGTATAAGTGAGGAGAGTGTGTTCCCCTGATGGTTTAATACACACAGGACATGTTACCAGGTGAAGAGTACAAGTGAGGAGAGTGTGTTCCCCTGATGGTTTAATATACACGGGACATGTTACCAGGTGAACAGTATAAGTGAGGAGACTGTGTTGCCCTGATGGTTTAATATACACAGGACATGTTACCAGGTGAAGAGTAGAAGTGAGGAGAGTGTGTTCCCCTAATGGTTTAATACACACGGGTCACATCACCAGATGAACAGTATAAGTGAGGAGAGTGTGTTATCCTGATTTTTTAATGCACACGGGACATGTTACCAGGTGAACAGTATAAGTGAGGAGAGTGTGTTGCCCTGATGGTTTAATATACACAGGACATGTTACCAGGTGAACAGTATAAGTGAGGAGAGTGTGTTCCCCTGATGGTTTAATATACACGGGACATGTTACCAGGTGAACAGTATAAGTGAGGAGAGTGTGTTGCCCTGATGGATTAATATACACAGGACATGTTACCAGGTGAAGAGTAGAAGTGAGGAGAGTGTGTTCCCCTAATGGTTTAATATACACAGGACATGTTACCAGTGAACAGAATAGTGAGGAGAGTGTTTTCCCCTGATGGATTAATGCGCACGGGACATGTTACCAGGCGAACAGTATAAGTGAGGAGAGTGTGTTCCCCTGATTGTTTTATACGCACGGGACATGTTACCAGGTGAACAGGATAAGTGAGGAGAGAGTGTTCCCCTGATTGTTTAATACACACGGGACATGTCACCAGGTGAACAGTGTAAGTGAGGAGAGTGTGTTCCCCTGATGGTTTAATATACACAGGACATGTTACCAGTGAACAGAATAGTGAGGAGAGTGTTTTCCCCTGATGGATTAATGCGCACGGGACATGTTACCAGGCGAACAGTATAAGTGAGGAGAGTGTGTTCCCCTGATTGTTTTATACGCACGGGACATGTTACCAGGTGAACAGGATAAGTGAGGAGAGAGTGTTCCCCTGATTGTTTAATACACACGGGACATGTCACCAGGTGAACAGTATAAGTGAGGAGAGAGTGTTCCCCTGATTGTTTAATACACACGGGACATGTCACCAGGTGAACAGTATAAGTGAGGAGAGTGTGTTCCCCTGATGGTTCTATATACACGGGACATGTCACCCGGTGAACAGTATAAGAGAGGAGAGTGCGTTCCCCTGATGGTTTAATATACGCGGGACATGTCACCAGGTGAAAAGTATAAGTGAGGAGAGTGTGTTCCCCTGATGGTTTAATATACACGGGACATGTTACCTGGGGAAGAGTATAAGTGAGGAGAGTGTGTTCCCCTGATGGTTTAATATACACAGGACATGTCACCAGGTGAAAAGTATAAGTGAGGAGAGTGTGTTCCCCAGATGGCTTAATATGCACGGGACATGTCACCAGGTGAACAGTATAAGTGAGGAGAGTGTGTTCCCCTGATGGTTTAATATACACAGGACATGTCACCAGGTGAACAGTATAAGTGAGGAGAGTGAGTTCCCCAGATGGCTTAATATGCACGGGACATGTTACCAGCTGAACAGTATAAGTGAGGAGAGTGAGTTCCCCTGATGGTTTAATATACACGAGACATGTTACCAGGTGAACAGTATAAGTGAGGAGAGTGTGTTCCCCTGATGATTTAATACACACGGGACATGTTTCCAGGTGAAGAGCAGAAGTGAGGAGAGTGTGTTCCCATGATTGTTTAATAAACTCGGGACATGTCACCAGGTGAACAGTATAAGGGAGGAGATTGTGTTCCCCTGATGGTTTAATATACGCGAGACATGTTACCAGGTGAACAGCATATGTGAGGAGAGTGTGTTGCCCTGATGGTTTAATATACACGCGACATGTTACGAGGTGAAGAGTATAATTGAGGAGATTGTGTTGCCCTGATGGTTTAATATACACGGGACATGATACCAGGTGAACAGTATAAGTGAGGAGAGTGTGTTGCCCTGATGGTTTAATATACACAGGACATGTTACCAGGTGAAGAGTAGAAGTGAGGAGACTGTGTTCCCCTAATGGTTTAATACACAAGGGACATGTGACCAGGTGAACAGTATAAGTGTGGAGAGTGTGTGCCCCTGATGGTTTAACATACACAGGATATATTACCAGGTAAACAGTATAAGTGAGGAGAGTGTGTTCCCCTGATGGGTTCATATGCACAGGACATGCTACCAGGTGAACAGTATAAGTGAGGAGAGTGTGTTCCCCTGATTGTTTAATTCACACGGGACATGTTACCAGGTGAACAGAATAGTGAGGAGAGTGTTTTCCCATGATGGTTTAATACGCACGGGACATGTCACCAGGTGAACAGTATAAGTGAGGAGAGTGTGTTCCCCTGATTTTTTAATGCACACAGGACATCTTACCAGGTGAACAGTAGAAGTGAGGAGAGTGTGTTCCCCTGATGGTTTCATATACATGGGACATGTTACCAGGTGAACAGTGTAAGTGAAGAGAGTGTGTTCCCCTGATGGTTTAATATACACAGGACATGTTACCAGGTGAACAGTATAAGTGAGGAGAGTGTGTTCCCCTGATTGTTTAATGCACACGGGACACGTCACCAGGTGAACAGTATAAGTGAGGAGAGTGTGTTCCCCTGATTGTTTAATGCACACGGGACATGTTACAAGGTGAAATCTATAAGTGAGGAGAGTGAGTTCCCATGATGGTTTAACTTACACGGGACATGTTACCAGGTGAACAGTATAAGTGAGGAGAGGGTGTTCCACTGATGGTTTAATATACGTGGGACATGTCACCAGGTGAACAGTATACGTGAGCAGAGTGTGTTCCCCTGATGGTTCTATATACACAGGACATGTCACTAGGTGAAAAGTATAAGTGAGGAGAGTGTGTTCCCCAGATGGCTTAATATGCACGGGTCATGTTACCAGGTGAACAGTATCTGTGAGGAGAGTTTGTTGCCCTGATGATTTAATATACACGGGACATGTTTCCAGGTGAAGAGCAGAAGTGAGGAGAGTGTGTTCCCATGATTGTTTAATAAACTTGGGACATGTCACCAGGTGAACAGTATAAGTGAGGAGAGTGTGTTCCCCTGATGGTTTAATATACACGAGACATGTTACCAGGTGAACAGTATATGTGAGGAGAGTGTGTTGCCCTGATGGTTTAATATACACGCGACATGTTTCCAGGTGAACAGTATAAGTGAGGAGAGTGTGTTGCCCTGATGGTTTAATATACAAGAGACATGTTACCAGGTGAACAGTATATGTGAGGAGAGTGTGTTGCCCTGATGGTTTAATATACACGAGACACGTTACCAGGTGAACAGTATATGTGAGGAGAGTGTGTTCCCCTGATGGTTTAACATGCACGGGACATTTTACCAGGTGAACAGAATAAGTGAGGAGAGTGTGTTACCCTGATGGTTTAATATACACGAGACATGTTACCAGGTGAACAGTATATGTGAGGAGAGTGTGTTCCCCTGATGGTTTAATAGACACGGGACATGTCTCCAGGTGAACAGTATAAGTGAGGAGAGTGTGTTCCCCTGATGGTTTAATATACACGGGACATGTTACCAGGTGAACAGTATAAGTGAGGAGAGTGTGTTCCCCTGATGGTTTAATATACACGGGACATGTTACCAGGTGAACAGTATAAGTGAGGAGAGTGTGTTGCCCTGATGGCTTAATATACACAGGACATGTTACCAGGTGAAGAGTAGAAGTGAGGAGAGTGTGTTCCCCTAATGGTTTAATACACACGGGACATGTGACCAGGTGAAAAGTATAAGTGAGGAGAGTGTGTGCCCCTGATAGTTTAACATACACTGGATATGTTACCAGGTAAACAGTATAAGTGAGGAGAGTGTGTTCCCCTGATGGTTTAATACACACAGGACATGTTACCAGGTGAAGAGTACAAGTGAGGAGAGTGTGTTCCCCTGATTGTTAAATTCACACGGGACATGTTACCAGGTGAACAGAATAGTGAGGAGTGTGTTTTCCCATGATGGTTTAATGCACACGGGACATGTCACAAGGTGAACAGTATAAGTGAGGAGAGTGTGTTCCCCTGATGGTTTAATACACACAGGACATGTTACCAGGTGAAGAGTACAAGTGAGGAGAGTGTGTTCCCCTGATGGTTTAATATACACGGGACATGTTACCAGGTGAACAGTATAAGTGAGGAGACTGTGTTGCCCTGATGGTTTAATATACACAGGACATGTTACCAGGTGAAGAGTAGAAGTGAGGAGAGTGTGTTCCCCTAATGGTTTAATACACACGGGTCACATCACCAGATGAACAGTATAAGTGAGGAGAGTGTGTTATCCTGATTTTTTAATGCACACGGGACATGTTACCAGGTGAACAGTAGAAGTGAGGAGAGTGTGTTCCCCTGATGGTTTCATATACATGGGACATGTTACCAGGTGAACAGGAAAGTGAAGAGGGAGTGTTCCCCTGATGGTTTAATATACACAGGACATGTTACCAGGTGAACAGTATAAGTGAGGAGACAGTGTTCCCCTGATTGTTTTATACACACGGGACATGTTACCAGGTGAACAGAATAGTGAGGAGAGTGTTTTCCCCTGATGGTTTAATGCGCACGGGACATGTTACCAGGTGAACAGTATCTGTGAGGAGAGTTTGTTGCCCTGATGATTTAATATACACGGGACATGTTTCCAGGAGAAGAGCAGAAGTGAGGAGAGTGTGTTCCCATGATTGTTTAATAAACTTGGGACATGTCACCAGGTGAACAGTATAAGTGAGGAGAGTGTGTTCCCCTGATGGTTTAATATACACGAGACTTGTTACCAGGTGAACAGTATATGTGAGGAGAGGGTGTTGCCCTGATGGTTTAATATACACGCGACATGTTTCCAGGTGAACAGTATAAGAGAGGAGAGTGTGTTCCCCTGATTGTTTAATGCACACTGGACACGTCACCAGGTGAACAGTATAAGTGAGGAGAGTGTTTTCCCCTGATTGTTTTATACGCACGGGACATGTCACCAGGTGAACATTATAAGTGAGGAGAGTGTGTTCCCCTGATTGTTTAGTGCACACGGGACATGTTACCAGGTGAACAGTATGAGTGAGGAGAGTGTGTTCCCCTGATTGTTTAATACGCACGGGACATATTACCAGATGAACAGTATAAGTGAGGAGAGTGTGTTCCCCTGATTGTTTAATACACACGGGACATGTCACCAGGTGAACAGAATAAGTGAGGAGAGTGTGTTCCCCTGATTGTTTCATGCACACAAGACATGTTTACCAGGTGAAATCTATAAGTGAGGAGAGTGAGTTCCCATGATGGTTTAACTTACACGGGACATGTTACCTGGTGAACAGTATAAGTGAGGAGAGTGTGTTCCCCTGATTGTTTAATACGCACGGGGCATGTTACCAGGTGAACAGTATAAGAGAGGAGAGTGCGTTCCCCTGATGGTTTAATATACGCGGGACATGTCACCAGGTGAACAGTATAAGTGAGCAGAGTGTGTTCCCCTGATGGTTTAATATACACGGGACATGTCACCAGGTGAACAGTAGAAGTGAGGAGAGTGTGTTCCCCTGATTGTTTAATACGCACGGGACATGTCACCAGGTGAACAGTATAAGTGAGGTGAGTGTGTTCCCCTGATTGTTTAATATACACAGGACATGTCACTAGGTGAACAGTATAAGTGAGGAGAGTGCGTTCCCCTAATGTTTAATACACACGGGACATGTTACCAGGTGAAGAGTATAAGTGAGGAGAGTGTGTTCCCCTGATGGTTTAATATACACAGGACATGTTACTCGGTGAAAAGTATAAGGGAGGAGAGTGAGTTCCCCTGATGGTTTAATATACACGAGACATGTTACCAGGTGAACAGTATCAGTGAGGAGAGTGTGTTACCCTGATTGTTTAATACGCACGGGACATGTCACCAGGTGAACAGTATAAGTGAGGTGAGTGTGCTCCCCTGATTGTTTAATATACACAGGACATGTTACCAGGTGAACAGGAAAGTGAAGAGGGAGTGTTCCCCTGATGGTTTAATATACACAGGACATGTTACCAGGTGAACAGTATAAGTGAGGAGAGAGTGTTCCCATGATTGTTTAATAAACTTGGGACATGTCACCAGGTGAACAGTATAAGTGAGGAGAGTGTGTTCCCCTGATGGTTTAATATACACGAGACATGTTACCAGGTGAACAGTATATGTGAGGAGAGGGTGTTGCCCTGATGGTTTAATATACATGCGACATGTTTCCAGGTGAACAGCATAAGTGAGGAGAGTGTGTTCCCCTGATTGTTTAATGCACACTGGACACGTCACCAGGTGAACAGTATAAGTGAGGAGAGTGTGTTCCCCTGATTGTTTTATACGCACGGGACATGTCACCAGGTGAACATTATAAGTGAGGAGAGTGTGTTCCCCTGATTGTTTAGTGCACACGGGACATGTTACCAGGTGAACAGTATGAGTGAGGAGAGTGTGTTCCCCTGATTGTTTAATACGCACGGGACATATTACCAGATGAACAGTATAAGTGAGGAGAGTGTGTTCCCCTGATTGTTTAATACACACGGGACATGTCACCAGGTGAACAGAATAAGTGAGGAGAGTGTGTTCCCCTGATTGTTTAATGCACACAAGACATGTTTACCAGGTGAAATCTATAAGTGAGGAGAGTGAGTTCCCATGATGGTTTAACTTACACGGGACATGTTACCAGGTGAACAGTATAAGTGAGGAGAGTGTGTTCCCCTGATTGTTTAATACGCACGGGGCATGTTACCAGGTGAACAGTATAAGAGAGGAGAGTGCGTTCCCCTGATGGTTTAATATACGCGGGACATGTCACCAGGTGAACAGTATAAGTGAGCAGAGTGTGTTCCCCTGATGGTTCTGTATACACGGGACATTTCACCAGGTGAACAGTATAAGTGAGGAGAGTGTGTTCCCCTGATGGTTTAATATTCACAGGACATGTTACCTGGGGAAGAGTATAAGTGAGGAGAGTTTGTTCCCCTGATGTTTTAATATACACAGGACATGTCACTAGGTGGAAAGTTTAAGTGAGGAGAGTGTGTTCCCCAGATGGCTTAATATGCACGGGACATGTTACCAGGTGAACAGTATAAGTGAGGAGAGTGAGTTCCCCTGATGGTTTAATATACACGAGAAATGTTACCAGGTGAACAGTATATGTGAGGAGAGTGTGTTCCCCTGATTGTTTAATGCACACGGGATATGTCACCAGGTGAACACTATAAGTGAGGAGAGTGTATTCCTCTGATGGTTTAACAAGCACGGGACATTTTACCAGGTGAACAGTATAAGTGAGGAGAGTGTGTTCCCCTGATGTTTTAATATACACGAGACATGTTACCAGGTGAACAGTATAAGTGAGGAGAGTGTGTTGCCCTGATGGTTTAATACACAAGCGACATGTTACGAGGTGAACAGTATAAGTGAGGAGATTGTGTTCCCCTGATGGTTTAATATACACGGGACATGTCACCAGGTGAACAGTAGAAGTGAGGAGAGTGTGTTCCCCTGATTGTTTAATACGCACGGGACATGTCACCAGGTGAACAGTATAAGTGAGGAGAGTGCGTTCCCCTAATGTTTAATACACACGGGACATGTTACCAGGTGAAGAGTATAAGTGAGGAGAGTGTGTTCCCCTGATGGTTTAATATACACAGGACATGTTACTAGATGAAAAGTATAAGGGAGGAGAGAGAGTTCCCCTGATGGTTTAATATACACGAGACATGTTACCAGGTGAACAGTATAAGTGAGGAGAGTGTGTTCCCCTGATGGTTTAATATACACGGGACATGTTACCAGATGAACAGTATAAGTGAGGAGAGTGTGTTCCCCTGATGGTTTAATATACACGGGACATGTTACCAGATGAACAGTATAAGTGAGGAGAGTGTGTTCCCCTGATGGTTTAATATACACAGGACATGTTACTAGGTGAAAAGTATAAGGGAGGAGAGTGAGTTCCCCTGATGGTTTAATATACACGAGACATGTTACCAGGTGAACAGTATAAGTGAGGAGAGTGTGTTCCCCTGATGGTTTAATATACACGGGACATGTTACCAGATGAACAGGATAAGTGAGGAGAGTGTGTTGACCTGATGATTTAATATAAACGGGACATGTTACCAGATGAACAGGATAAGTGAGGAGAGTGTGTTCCCCTGATGGTTTAATATACACGGGACATGTTACCAGGTGAACAGTATAAGTGAGGAGAGCGTGTTCCCCTGATGGTTTAATATACACGGGACATGTTACCAGGTGAACAGTAAAAGTGAGGAGATTGTGTTCCCCTGATTGTTTAATGCACACGGGACATGTCACCAGGTGAAGAGTATAAGTGAGGAGAGTGTGTTCCCCTGATGGTTTAACATACACGGGACATTTTACCAGGTGAACAGTAAAAGTGAGGAGATTGTGTTCCCCTGATTGTTTAACATACACGGGACATGTTACCAGGTGAACAGTATAAGTGAGGAGAGTGTGTTCCCCTGATGGTTTAATATACACGGGACATGTCACCAGGTGAACAGTAGTAGTAAGGAGAGTGTGTTCCCCTGATGGTTTAATATACACGCGACATGTTACCAGGTGAACAGTATATGTGAGGAGAGAGTGTTGCCCTGATGGTTTAATATACACGCGACATGTTACCAGGTGAACAGTATAAGTGAGGAGAGTGTGTTCCCCTGATGGTTTAATATACAAGAGACATGTTACCAGGTGAACAGTATATGTGAGGAGAGTGTGTTGCCCTGATGGTTTAATATACACGAGACATGTTACCAGGTGAACATTATATGTGAGGAGAGTGTGTTCCCCTGATGGTTTAACATGCACGGGACATTTTACCAGGTGAACAGTATAAGTGAGGAGAGTGTGTTCCCCTAATGGTTTAATACACACGGGACATGTTACCAGGTGAGGAGTATAAGTGAGGAGAGTGTCGTCCCCTGATGGTTTAACATACACAGGATATGTTACCAGGTAAACAGTATAAGTGAGGAGAGTGTGTTCCAATGATGGTTTAATGCACACGGGACATGTCACCAGGTGAACAGTATATGTGAGGAGAGTGTGTTCCCCTGATGGTTTAATATTCACAGGACATGTTACCTGGTGAAGAGTATAAGTGAGGAGAGTGTGTTCCCCAGATGGCTGAATATGCACAGGACATGTTACCAGGTGAACAGTATAAGTGAGGAGAGTGTGTTCCCCTGATGGTTTAATATACACGGGACTTGTTACCTGGTGAACAGTATAAGTGAGGAGAGTGTGTTCCAATGATGGTTTAATATACACAGGACATGTTACCAGGTGAACAGTATAAGTGAGGAGAGTGTGTTCCCCTGATGGTTTAATATACACAGGACATGTTACCAGGTGAACAGTATAAGTGAGGAGAGTGTGTTCCAATGATGGTTTAATGCACACGGGACATGTCACCAGGTGAACAGTATATGTGAGGAGAGTGTGTTCCCCTGATGGTTTAATATTCACAGGACATGTTACCTGGTGAAGAGTATAAGTGAGGAGAGTGTGTTCCCCAGATGGCTGAATATGCACAGGACATGTTACCAGGTGAACAGTATAAGTGAGGAGAGTGTGTTCCCCTGATGGTTTAATATACACGGGACATGTTACCAGGTGAACAGTATAAGTGAGGAGAGTGTGTTCACCAGATTGATTAATGCACACGAGACATGTTACCAGGTGAACAGTAGAAGTGGGGAGAGTGTGTTCCAATGATGGTTTAATGCACACGGGACATGTCACCAGGTGAAATGTATATGTGAGGAGAGTGTGTTCCCCTGATGGTTTAATATACACAGGACATGTCACCAGGTGAACAATATAAGTGAGGTGAGTGTGTTCCCCCGATGGTTTAATATACACGGGACATGTTACCAGGTGAACAGTATAAGTGAGGAGAGTGTGTTCCCCTGATTGTTTAATAGACACAGGACATGTTACCAGGTGAACAGTAGTAGTGATGAGAGTGTGTTCCCCTGATTGTTTAATAGACACAGGACATGTTACCAGGTGAACAGTATAAGTGAGGAGAGTGTGTTCACCAATTGTTTAATTCACAAGGGACATGTTACCAGGTGAACAGTAGAAGTGAGGAGAGTGTGTTCCCCTGATGGTTTAATATTCACAGGACATGTTACCTGGTGAAGAGTATAAGTGAGGAGAGTGTGTTCCCCAGATGGCTGAATATGCACAGGACATGTTACCAGGTGAAAAGTACAAGTGAGGAGAGTGTGTTCCCCTGATTGTTTAAAACGCACGGGACATGTCACCAGGTGAACAGTAGAAGTGAGGAGAGTGTGTTCCCCTGAGGGTTTCATCTTCACGAGACATGTTACCAGGTGAACAGTATAAGTGAGGAGAGTGTGTTTTCCTCATGGTTTAATACACACGGGACATGTTACCAGGTGAAGAGTATAAGTGAGGAGAGTGTGTTCCCCTGATTTTTTAATGCACACGAGACATGTTACCAGGTGAACAGTATAAGTGAGGAGAGTGTGTTCCCCTGATTGTTTAATGCACACGGTTTTTGTCACCAGGTGAACAGCATAAGTGAGGAGAATGTGTTCCCCTGATTGTTTAATACGCACGGGAGATGTTACCAGGTGAACAGTATGAGTGAGGAGAGAGTTTTCCACTGATGGTTTAATATACATGGGACATGTCACCAGGTGAACAGTATAAGTGAGGAGAGTGTGTTCCCCTGATGGTTTAATATACACGGGACATGTCACCAGGTGAACAGAAGAAGTGAGGAGAGTGTGTTCCCCTGATTGTTTAATACGCACGGGACATGTCACCAGGTGATCAGTATAAGTGAGGAGAGTGTGTTCCCCTGAGGGTTTAATATACACGGGACATGTTACCAGGTGAACAGTATAAGTGAGGAGAGTGTGTTTTCCTCATGGTTTAATACACACTGGACATGTTACCAGGTGAAGAGTATAAGTGAGGAGAGTGTGTGCCCCTGTTGGTTTAACATACACAGGATATGTTACCAGGTAAACAGTATAAGTGAGGAGAGTGTGTTCCCCTGATTGTTTAATAGACACAGGACATGTTACCAGGTGAACAGTACACAAGGGACATGTTACCAGGTGAACAGTATATGTGAGGAGAGTGTGTTCCCCTGATGGTTTAATATTCACGGGACATGTTACCTGGTGAAGAGTATAAGTGAGGAGAGTGTGTTCCCCTGATGGCTGAATATGCACAGGACATGTTACCAGGTGAAAAGTACAAGTGAGGAGAGTGTGTTCCCCTGATTGTTTAATACGCACGGGACATGTCACCAATTGAACAGTATAAGTGAGGTGAGTGTGTTCCCCTGATGGTTTAATATACACGGGACATGTTACCAGATGAAAAGTATAAGTGAGGAGAGTGTGTTCCCCTGATGGTTTAATATACACGGGACATGTTACCAGATGAACAGTATAAGTGAGGAGAGTGTGTTCCCCTGATTTTTTAATGCACACGGGACATGTTACCAGGTGAACAGTAGAA
The DNA here is from genome assembly GCF_036365525.1 of Heterodontus francisci. Taxonomy (NCBI): domain Eukaryota; kingdom Metazoa; phylum Chordata; class Chondrichthyes; order Heterodontiformes; family Heterodontidae; genus Heterodontus; species Heterodontus francisci. Next base: position 1,612,986 of record NW_027141565.1, read on the forward strand.
GTGAGGAGAGTGTGTTCCCCTGATGGTTTCATATACATGGGACATGTTACCAGGTGAACAGTAGAAGTGAGGAGAGTGTGTTCCCCTGATGGTTTCATATACATGGGACATGTTACCAGGTGAACAGTATAAGTGAGGAGAGTGTGTTCCCCTGATTGTTTAATACGCACGGGACATGTTACCAGGTGAACAGTATAAGTGAGGTGAGTGTGTTCCCCTGATGGTTTAATATACACGGGACATGTTACCAGGTGAACATTATAAGTGAAGAGAGTGTGTTCCCCTGATTGTTTAATACACACGGGACATGTTACCAGGTGAACAGAATAGTGAGGAGAGTGTGTTCCACAGATTGTTTAATACACACGGGACATGTTACCAGGTGAACAGAATAGTGAGGAGAGTGTGTTCCCCTGATTGTTTAATACACACGGGACATGTTACCAGGTGAACAGTATAAGTGAGGAGAGTGTGTTCCCCTGATTGTTTAATGCACACGGTTTTTGTCACCAGGTGAACAGCATAAGTGAGGAGAATGTGTTCCCCTGATTGTTTAATACGCACGGGAGATGTTACCAGGTGAACAGTATGAGTGAGGAGAGAGTGTTCCACTGATGGTTTAATATACATGGGACATGTCACCAGGTGAACAGTATAAGTGAGGAGAGTGTGTTCCCCTGATGGTTTAATATTCACAGGACATGTTACCAGGTGAAGAGTATAAGTGAGGAGAGTGTGTTCCCCTGATGGTTTAATATACACGGGACATTTTACCAGGTGAACAGTATAAGTGAGGAGAGTGTGTTCCCCTAATGGTTTAATACACACGGGACATGTTACCAGGTGAAGAGTATAAGTGAGGAGAGTGTCTGCCCCTGATGGTTTAACATACACAGGATATGTTACCAGGTAAACAGTATAAGTGAGGAGAGTGTGTTCCAATGATGGTTTAATGCACACGGGACATGTCACCAGGTGAACAATATATGTGAGGAGAATGTGTTCCCCTGATGGTTTAATATACACGGGACATGTTACCAGGTGAACAGTATAAGTGAGGAGAGTGTGTTGCCCTGATGGTTTAATATACACAGGACATGTTACCAGGTGAAGAGTAGAAGTGAGGAGAGTGTGTTCCCCTAATGGTTTAATACACACGGGTCACATCACCAGATGAACATTATAAGTGAGGAGAGTGTGTTCCCCTGATTTTTTAATGCACACGGGACATGTTACCAGGTGAACAGTAGAAGTGAGGAGAGTGTGTTCCCCTGATGGTTTCATATACATGGGACATGTTACCAGGTGAACAGGAAAGTGAAGAGAGAGTGTTCCCCTGATGGTTTAATATACACAGGACATGTTACCAGGTGAACAGTATAAGTGAGGAGAGTGTGTTCCCCTGATTGTTTTATACACACGGGACATGTTACCAGGTGAACAGAATAGTGAGGAGAGTGTTTTCCCCTGATGGTTTAATGCGCACGGGACATGTTACCAGGTGAACAGTATAAGTGAGGAGAGTGTGTTCCCCTGATTGTTTTATACGCACGGGACATGTCACCAGGTGAACATTATAAGTGAGGAGAGTGTGTTCCCCTGATTGTTTTATACGCACGGGACATGTCACCAGGTGAACATTATAAGTGAGGAGAGTGTGTTCCCCTGATTGTTTTATACGCACGGGACATGTCACCAGGTGAACAGTCTAAGTGAGGAGAGTGAGTTCCCCTGATGGTTTAATATGCACGAGACATGTTACCAGGTGAACATTATAAGTGAGGAGAGTGTGTTCCCCTGATTGTTTTATACGCACGGGACATGTCACCAGGTGAACAGTCTAAGTGAGGAGAGTGAGTTCCCCTGATGGTTTAATATGCACGAGACATGTTACCAGGTGAACAGTATAAGTGAGGAGAGTGTGTTCCCCTGATTGTTTAATATACACGGGACATGTTACCAGGTGAACAGTATAAGTGAGGAGAGTGTGTTCCCCTGATTGTTTAATATACACGGGACATATTACCAGGTGAACAGTATAATTGAGGAGAGTGTGTTCCCCTGATTGTTTAATATACACGGGACATGTTACCAGGTGAACAGTATAAGTGAGGAGAGTGTGTTCCCCTGATGGTTTAATACACACGGGACATGTTACCAGGTGAATAGTAGAAGTAAGGAGAGTGTGTTCCCCTGATGGTTTAATATACACGCGACATGTTACCAGGTGAACAGTATATGTGAGGAGAGTGTGTTGCCCTGATGGTTTAATATACACGCGACATGTTACCAGGTGTACAGTATAAGTGAGGAGAGTGTGTTCCCCTGATTGTTTAATATACACGGGACATGTTACCAGGTGAACAGTATAAGTGAGGAGAGTGTGTTCCCCTGATTGTTTAATATACACGGGACATGTCACCAGGTGAACAGTATAAGTGAGGAGAGTGTGTTCCCCTAATGGTTTAATATTCACAGGACATGTTACCAGGTGAACAGTATATGTGAGGAGAGTGTGTTGCCCTGATGGTTTAATATACACGGGACATGTCACCAGGTGAACAGTAGAAGTGAGGTGAGTGTGTTCCCCTGATGGTTTAATATACACGGGACATTTTACCAGGTGAACAGTATAAGTGAGGAGAGTGTGCTCCCCTGATGGTTTAATATACACGGGACATGTCACCAGGTGAACAGTAGAAGTAAGGAGAGTGTGTTCCCCTGATGGTTTAATATACACGCGACATGTTACCAGGTGAACAGTATATGTGAGGAGAGTGTGTTGCCCTGATGGTTTAATATACACGCGACATGTTACCAGGTGAACAGTATAAGTGAGGAGAGTGTGTTCCCCTGATGGTTTAATATACAAGAGACACGTTACCAGGTGAACAGTATATGTGAGGAGAGTGTGTTGCCCTGATGGTTTAATATACACGAGACATGTTACCAGGTGAACAGTATATGTGAGGAGAGTGTGTTCCCCTGATGGTTTAACATGCACGGGACATTTTACAAGGTGAACAGTATAAGTGAGGAGAGTGTGTTCCCCTAATGGTTTAATACACACGGGACATGTTACCAGGTGAAGAGTATAAGTGAGGAGAGTGTGTTCCCCTGATGGTTTAATGCACACGGGACATGTTACCAGGTGAACAGTATAAGTGAGGAGAGTGTGTTCCCCTAATGGTTTAATACACACGGGACATGTTACCAGGTGAAGAGTATAAGTGAGGAGAGTGTGTGCCCCTGATGGTTTAACATACACAGGATATGTTACCAGGTAAACAGTATAAGTGAGGAGAGTGTGTTCCCCTGATGGTTTAATATACACAGGACATGTTACCAGGTGAACAGTATAAGTGAGGAGAGTGTGTTCCCCTGATGGTTTAATGCACACGGGACATGTCACCAGGTGAACAGTATATGTGAGGAGAGTGTGTTCCCCTGATGGTTTAATATTCACAGGACATGTTACCTGGTGAAGACTATAAGTGAGGAGAGTGTGTTCCCCAGATGGCTGAATATGCACAGGACATGTTACCAGGTGAACAGTATAAGTGAGGAGAGTGTGTTCCCCTGATGTTTTAATATACACAGGACATGTCACTAGGTGAAAAGTATAAGTGAGGAGAGTGTGTTCCCCTGATTGTTTAATACGCACGGGACATGTTACCAGGTGAACAGTATAAGTGAGGAGAGTGTGTTCCCCTAATGGTTTAATACACACGGAACATGTTACCAGGTGAAGAGTATAAGTGAGGAGAGTGTTTGCCCCTGATGGTTTAACATACACAGGATATGTTACCAGGTAAACAGTATAAGTGAGGAGAGTGTGTTCCCCTGATGGTTTAATATACACAGGACATGTTACCAGGTGAACAGTATAAGTGAGGAGAGTGTGTTCCCCTGATGGTTTAATGCACACGGGACATGTCACCAGGTGAACAGTATATGTGAGGAGAGTGTGTTCCCCTGATGGTTTAATATTCACAGGACATGTTACCAGGTGAACAGTATAAGTGAGGAGAGTGTGTTCCCCTGATGGTTTAATATACAAGAGACACGTTACCAGGTGAACAGTATATGTGAGGAGAGTGTGTTGCCCTGATGGTTTAATATACACGAGACATGTTACCAGGTGAACAGTATATGTGAGGAGAGTGTGTTCCCCTGATGGTTTAACATGCACGGGACATTTTACCAGGTGAACAGTATAAGTGAGGAGAGTGTGTTCCCCTAATGGTTTAATACACACGGAACATGTTACCAGGTGAACAGTATAAGTGAGGAGAGTGTGTTCCCCTGATTGTTTAATACGCACGGGACATGTTACCAGGTGAACAGTATAAGTGAGGTGAGTGTGTTCCCCTGATGGTTTAATATACACGGGACATGTTACCAGGTGAACATTATAAGTGAAGAGAGTGTGTTCCCATGATTGTTTAATACACACGGGACATGTTACCTGGTGAACAGTATAAGTGAGGAGAAAGTGTTCCCCTGATTGTTTAATACGCACGGGACATGTTACCAGATGAACAGTATAAGTGAGGAGAGTGTGTTCCCCAGATTGTTTAATACACACGGGACATGTCACCAGGTGAACAGAATAAGTGAGGAGAGTGTCTTCCCCTGATTGTTAAATGCACACGGGACATGTTACCAGGTGAAATCTATAAGAGAGGAGAGTGTGTTCCCATGATGGTTTAACTCACAACGGACATGTTCCCAGGTGAACAGTATAAGTGAGGAGAGAGTGTTCCACTGATGGTTTAATATACGTGGGACATGTCACCAGGTGAACAGTATAAGTGAGGAGAGTGTGTTCCCCTAATGGTTTAATATTCACAGGACATGTTACCTGGTGAAGAGTATAAGTGAGGAGAGTGTGTTCCCCTGATGGTTTAATATACACAGGACATGTTACCAGGTGAAAAGTATAAGTGAGGAGAGTGAGTTCCCCTGATGGTTTAATATACACGAGACATGTTACCAGGTGAACAGTATATGTGAGGAGAGTGTGTTGACCTGATGATTTAATATACACAGGACATGTTACCAGGTGAAAAGTATAAGTGAGGAGAGTGTGTTCCCCTGATTGTTTAATATACAGGAGACATGTTACCAGGTGAACAGTATAAGTGAGGAGAGTGTGTTCCCCTAATGGTTTAATATACACGGGACACGTTACCTGATGAAGAGTATAAGTGAGGAGAGTGTGTTCCCCTGATGGTTTAACATACACGGGACATTTTACCAGGTGAACAGTAAAAGTGAGGAGATTGTGTTCCCCTGATTGTTTAACATACACGGGACATGTTACCAGGTGAACAGTATAAGTGAGGAGAGTGTGTTCCCCTGATGGTTTAATATACACGGGACATGTCACCAGGTGAACAGTAGAAGTAAGGAGAGTGTGTTCCCCTGATGGTTTAATATACACGCGACATGTTACAAGGTGAACAGTATATGTGAGGAGAGTGTGTTGCCCTGATGGTTTAATATACACGCGACATGTTACCAGGTGAACAGTATAAGTGAGGAGAGTGTGTTCCCCTGATGGTTTAATATACAGGAGACATGTTACCAGGTGAACAGTATATGTGAGGAGAGTGTGTTGCCCTGATGGTTTAATATACACGAGACATGTTACCAGGTGAACAGTATATGTGAGGAGAGTGTGTTCCCCTGATGGTTTAAGATGCACGGGACATTTTACCAGGTGAACAGTATAAGTGAGGAGAGTGTGTTCCCCTGATGGTTTAATATACACGAGACATGTTACCAGGTGAACAGTATATGTGAGGAGAGTGTGTTCCCCTGATGGTTTAATAGACACGGGACATGTCACCAGGTGAACAGTATAAGTGAGGAGAGTGTGTTCCCCTGATGGTTTAATATACACGGGACATGTTACCAGGTGAACAGTATAAGTGAGGAGAGTGTGTTCCCCTGATGGTTTAATATACACGGGACATGTTACCAGGTGAACGTATAAGTGAGGAGAGTGTGTTGCCCTGATGGTTTAATATACACAGGACATGTTACCAGGTGAAGAGTAGAAGTGAGGAGAGTGTGTTCCCCTAATGGTTTAATACACATGGGACATGTGACCAGGTGAACAGTATAAGTGAGGAGAATTTGTGCCCCTGATGGTTTAACATACACTGGATATGTTACCAGGTAAACAGTATAAGTGAGGAGAGTGTGTTCCCCTGATGGTTTAATATACACAGGACATGTTACCAGGTGAACAGTATAAGAGAGGAGAGTGTGTTCCCCTGATTGTTTTATACACACGGGACATGTTACCAGGTGAACAGAATAGTGAGGAGAGTGTTTTCCCCTGATGGTTTAATGCGCACGGGACATGTTACCAGGTGAACAGTATAAGTGAGGAGAGTGTGTTCCCCTGATTGTTTTATACGCACGGGACATGTTACCAGGTGAACAGAATAGTGAGGAGAGTGTTTTCCCCTGATGGTTTAATGCGCACGGGACATGTTACCAGGTGAACAGTATAAGTGAGGAGAGTGTGTTCCCCTGATTGTTTTATACGCACGGGAGATGTCACCAGGTGAACAGTATAAGTGAGGAGAGTGTGTTCCCCTGATTGTTTAATGCACACGGGACATGTTACCAGGTGAAGAGTATAAGTGAGGAGAGTGTGTTCCCCTGATGGTTTCTTATACACAGGACATGTTACTAGGTGAAAAGTATAAGTGAGGAGAGTGTGTTCCCCAGATGTCTTAATATGCACGGGACATGTTACCAGGTGAACAGTATAAGTGAGGAGAGTGTGTTCCCCTGATGGTTTAATATACACGGGACATGTCACCAGGGGAACAGTCGAAGTAAGGAGAGTGTGTTCCCCTGATGGTTTAATATACACGCGACATGTTACCAGGTGAACAGTATATGTGAGGAGAGTGTGTTGCCCTGATGGTTTAATATACACGCGACATGTTACCAGGTGAACAGTATAAGTGAGGAGAGTGTGTTCCCCTGATGGTTTAATATACAAGAGACATGTTACCAGGTGAACAGTATATGTGAGGAGAGTGTGTTGCCCTGATGGTTTAATATACACGAGACATGTTACCAGGTGAACAGTATATGTGAGGGGAGTGTGTTCCCCTGATGGTTTAACATGCACGGGACATTTTACCAGGTGAACAGTATAAGTGAGGAGAGTGTGTTCCCCTAATGGTTTAATACACACGGGACATGTTACCAGGTGAAGAGTATAAGTGAGGACAGTGTGTGCCCCTGATGGTTTAACATACACAGGATATGTTACCAGGTAAACAGTATAAGTGAGGAGATTGTGTTCCCCTGATGGTTTAATATACACAGGACATGTTACCAGGTGAACAGTATAAGTGAGGAGAGTGTGTTCCCCTGATTCTTTAATTCACACGGGACATGTTACCAGGTGAACAGAATAGTGAGGAGAGTGTTTTCCAATGATGGTTTAATGCACACGGGACATGTCACCAGGTGAACAGTATATGTGAGGAGAGTGTGTTCCCCTGATGGTTTAATATTCACAGGACATGTTACCTGGTGAAGAGTATAAGTGAGGAGAGTGTGTTCCCCAGATGGCTGAATATGCACAGGACATGTTACCAGGTGAACAGTATAAGTGAGGAGAGTGTGTTCCCCTGATGGTTTAATATACACAGGACATGTCACTAGGTGAAAAGTATAAGTGAGGAGAGTGTGTTCCCCTGATTGTTTAATACACATGGGACATGTTACCAGGTGAACAGTATAAGTGAGGTGAGTGTGTTCCACTGATGGTTTAATACACACGGGACATGTTACCAGGTGAACAGTATAAGTGAGGAGAGTGTGTTCCCCTGATGGTTTAATATACACGGGACATGTTACCAGATGAACAGTATCAGTGAGGAGAGTGTGTTCCCCTGATTTTTTAATGCACACGAGACATGTTACCAGGTGAACAGTAGAAGTGAGGAGAGTGTGTTCCCCTGATGGTTTAATATACACGGGACATGTCACCAGGTGAACAGTAGAAGTGAGGAGAGTGTGTTCCCCTGATTGTTTAATACGCACGGGACATGTCACCAGGTGAACAGTATAAGTGAGGAGAGTGTGTTCCCCTGATGGTTTAATATACACGGGACATGTTACCAGGTGAACAGTATAAGTGAGGAGAGTGTGTTCCCCTCATGTTTTAATACACACGGGACATGTTACCAGGTGAAGAGTATAAGTGAGGAGAGTGTGTGCCCCTGATGGTTTAACATACACAGGATATGTTACCAGGTAAACAGTATAAGTGAGGAGAGTGTGTTGCCCTGATGGTTTAATATACACGCGACATGTTACCAGGTGAACAGTATAAGTGAGGTGAGTGTGTTCCCCTGATGGTTTAATATACACGTGACATGTTACCAGGTGAACAGTATATGTGAGGAGAGTGTGTTGCCCTGATGGTTTAATATACACGGGACATGTCACCAGGTGAACAGTAGAAGTGAGGTGAGTGTGTTCCCCTGATGGTTTAATATACACGGGACATTTTACCAGGTGAACAGTATAAGTGAGGAGAGTGTGCTCCCCTGATGGTTTAATATACACGGGACATGTCACCAGGTAAACAGTAGAAGTAAGGAGAGTGTGTTCCCCTGATGGTTTAATATACACGCGACATGTTACCAGGTGAACAGTATATGTGAGGAGAGTGTGTTGCCCTGATGTTTTAACACGCACGGGACATGTTACCAGGTGAACAGTATAAGTGAGGAGAGTGTGTTCCCCTGATGGTTTAATATACAAGAGACACGTTACCAGGTGAACAGTATATGTGAGGAGAGTGTGTTGCCCTGATGGTTTAATATACACGAGACATGTTACCAGGTGAACAGTATATGTGAGGAGAGTGTGTTCCCCTGATGGTTTAACATGCACGGGACATTTTACCAGGTGAACAGTATAAGTGAGGAGAGTGTGTTCCCCTAATGGTTTAATACACACGGGACATGTTACCAGGTGAAGAGTATAAGTGAGGAGAGTGTGTTCCCCTGATGGTTTAATGCACACGGGACATGTTACCAGGTGAACAGTATATGTGAGGAGAGTGTGTTCCCCTAATGGTTTAATACACACGGGCCATGTTACCAGGTGAAGAGTATAAGTGAGGAGAGTGTGTGCCCCTGATGGTTTAACATACACAGGATATGTTACCAGGTAAACAGTATAAGTGAGGAGAGTGTGTTCCCCTGATGGTTTAATATACACAGGACATGTTACCAGGTGAACAGTATAAGTGAGGAGAGTGTGTTCCCCTGATGGTTTAATGCACACGGGACATGTCACCAGGTGAACAGTATATGTGAGGAGAGTGTGTTCCCCTGATGGTTTAATATTCACAGGACATGTTACCTGGTGAAGACTATAAGTGAGGAGAGTGTGTTCCCCTGATGTTTTAATATACACAGGACATGTCACTAGGTGAAAAGTATAAGTGAGGAGAGTGTGTTCCCCTGATTGTTTAATACGCACGGGACATGTCACCAGGTGAACAGTATAAGTGAGGTGAGTGTGTTCCCCTGATGGTTTAATATACACCGGACATGTTACCAGGTGAACAGTATAAGTGAGGAGAGTGTGTTCCCCTGATGGTTTAATATACACGGGACATGTTACCAGATGAACAGAATAGTGAGGAGAATGTTTTCCCCTGATGGTTTAATGCGCACGGGACATGTTACCAGGTGAACAGTATAAGTGAGGAGAGTGTGTTCCCCTGATTGTTTAATACGCACGGGACATGTTACCAGGTGAACAGTATAAGTGAGGTGAGTGTGTTCCCCTGATGGTTTAATATACACATGACATGTTACCAGGTGAACATTATAAGTGAAGAGAGTGTGTTCCCATGATTGTTTAATACACACGGGACATGTTACCTGGTGAACAGTATAAGTGAGGAGAAAGTGTTCCCCTGATTGTTTAATACGCACGGGACATGTTACCAGATGAACAGTATAAGTGAGGAGAGTGTGTTCCCCAGATTGTTTAATACACACGGGACATGTCACCAGGTGAACAGAATAAGTGAGGAGAGTGTCTTCCCCTGATTGTTAAATGCACACGGGACATGTGACCAGGTGAAATCTATAAGAGAGGAGAGTGTGTTCCCATGATGATTTAACTCACAACGGACATGTTCCCAGGTGAACAGTATAAGTGAGGAGAGAGTGTTCCACTGATGGTTTAATATACGTGGGACATGTCACCAGGTGAACAGTATAAGTGAGGAGAGTGTGTTCCCCTAATGGTTTAATATTCACAGGACATGTTACCTGGTGAAGAGTATAAGTGAGGAGAGTGTGTTCCCCTGATGGTTTAATATACACAGGACATGTTACCAGGTGAAAAGTATAAGTGAGGAGAGTGAGTTCCCCTGATGGTTTAATATACACGAGACATGTTACCAGGTGAACAGTATATGTGAGGAGAGTGTGTTGACCTGATGATTTAATATACACAGGACATGTTACCAGGTGAAAAGTATAAGTGAGGAGAGTGTGTTCCCCTGATTGTTTAATATACAGGAGACATGTTACCAGGTGAACAGTATAAGTGAGGAGAGTGTGTTCCCCTAATGGTTTAATATACACGGGACACGTTACCTGATGAAGAGTATAAGTGAGGAGAGTGTGTTCCCCTGATGGTTTAACATACACGGGACATTTTACCAGGTGAACAGTAAAAGTGAGGAGATTGTGTTCCCCTGATTGTTTAACATACACGGGACATGTTACCAGGTGAACAGTATAAGTGAGGAGAGTGTGTTCCCCTGATGGTTTAATATACACGGGAAATGTTACCAGGTGAACAGTATAAGTGAGGAGAGTGTGTTCCCCTGATGGTTTAATATACACGGGACATGTTACCAGGTGAACGTATAAGTGAGGAGAGTGTGTTGCCCTGATGGTTTAATATACACAGGACATGTTACCAGGTGAAGAGTAGAAGTGAGGAGAGTGTGTTCCCCTAATGGTTTAATACACATGGGACATGTGACCAGGTGAACAGTATAAGTGAGGAGAATTTGTGCCCCTGATGGTTTAACATACACTGGATATGTTACCAGGTAAACAGTATAAGTGAGGAGAGTGTGTTCCCCTGATGGTTTAATATACACAGGACATGTTACCAGGTGAACAGTATAAGAGAGGAGAGTGTGTTCCCCTGATTGTTTTATACACACGGGACATGTTACCAGGTGAACAGAATAGTGAGGAGAGTGTTTTCCCCTGATGGTTTAATGCGCACGGGACATGTTACCAGGTGAACAGTATAAGTGAGGAGAGTGTGTTCCCCTGATTGTTTTATACGCACGGGACATGTTACCAGGTGAACAGAATAGTGAGGAGAGTGTTTTCCCCTGATGGTTTAATGCGCACGGGACATGTTACCAGGTGAACAGTATAAGTGAGGAGAGTGTGTTCCCCTGATTGTTTTATACGCACGGGAGATGTCACCAGGTGAACAGTATAAGTGAGGAGAGTGTGTTCCCCTGATTGTTTAATGCACACGGGACATGTTACCAGGTGCAGAGTATAAGTGAGGAGAGTGTGTTCCCCTGATGGTTTCTTATACACAGGACATGTTACTAGGTGAAAAGTATAAGTGAGGAGAGTGTGTTCCCCAGATGTCTTAATATGCACGGGACATGTTACCAGGTGAACAGTATAAGTGAGGAGAGTGTGTTCCCCTGATGGTTTAATATACACGGGACATGTTACCAGGTGAACGTATAAGTGAGGAGAGTGTGTTCCCCTGATGTTTTAATATACACGGGAAATGTTACCAGGTGAACAGTATAAGTGAGGAGAGTGTGTTCCCCTGATGGTTTAATATACACGGGACATGTTACCAGGTGAACGTATAAGTGAGGAGAGTGTGTTGCCCTGATGGTTTAATATACACAGGACATGTTACCAGGTGAAGAGTAGAAGTGAGGAGAGTGTGTTCCCCTAATGGTTTAATACACATGGGACATGTGACCAGGTGAACAGTATAAGTGAGGAGAATTTGTGCCCCTGATGGTTTAACATACACTGGATATGTTACCAGGTAAACAGTATAAGTGAGGAGAGTGTGTTCCCCTGATGGTTTTATGTGCACGGGACATGTCACCAGGTGAAGAGTATAAGTGAGGAGAGTGTATTCCCCTGATGGTTTTATGTGCACGGGACATGTCACCAGGTGAAGAGTATAAGTGAGGAGAGTGTATTCCCCTGATGGTTTTATGTGCACGGGACATGTCACCAGGTGAAGAGTATAAGTGAGGAGAGTGTGTTCCCCTGATGGTTTAATATACACGGGACATGTCACCAGGTGAACAGTATAAGTGAGGAGAGTGTGTTCCCCTGATGGTTTAATATACACGGGACATGTCACCAGGTGAACAGTATAAGTGAGGAGAGTGTGTTCCCCTGATGGTTTAATATACACGGGACATGTTACCAGGTGAACGTATAAGTGAGGAGAGTGTGTTGCCCTGATGGTTTAATATACACAGGACATGTTACCAGGTGAAGAGTAGAAGTGAGGAGAGTGTGTTCCCCTAATGGTTTAATACACATGGGACATGTGACCAGGTGAACAGTATAAGTGAGGAGAATTTGTGCCCCTGATGGTTTAACATACACTGGATATGTTACCAGGTAAACAGTATAAGTGAGGAGAGTGTGTTCCCCTGATGGTTTTATGTGCACGGGACATGTCACCAGGTGAAGAGTAGAAGTGAGGAGAGTGTGTTCCCCTAATGGTTTAATACACATGGGACATGTGACCAGGTGAACAGTATAAGTGAGGAGAATTTGTGCCCCTGATGGTTTAACATACACTGGATATGTTACCAGGTAAACAGTATAAGTGAGGAGAGTGTGTTCCCCTGATGGTTTAATATACACAGGACATGTTACCAGGTGAACAGTATAAGAGAGGAGAGTGTGTTCCCCTGATTGTTTTATACACACGGGACATGTTACCAGGTGAACAGAATAGTGAGGAGAGTGTTTTCCCCTGATGGTTTAATGCGCACGGGACATGTTACCAGGTGAACAGTATAAGTGAGGAGAGTGTGTTCCCCTGATTGTTTTATACGCACGGGACATGTTACCAGGTGAACAGAATAGTGAGGAGAGTGTTTTCCCCTGATGGTTTAATGCGCACGGGACATGTTACCAGGTGAACAGTATAAGTGAGGAGAGTGTGTTCCCCTGATTGTTTTATACGCACGGGAGATGTCACCAGGTGAACAGTATAAGTGAGGAGAGTGTGTTCCCCTGATTGTTTAATGCACACGGGACATGTTACCAGGTGCAGAGTATAAGTGAGGAGAGTGTGTTCCCCTGATGGTTTCTTATACACAGGACATGTTACTAGGTGAAAAGTATAAGTGAGGAGAGTGTGTTCCCCAGATGTCTTAATATGCACGGGACATGTTACCAGGTGAACAGTATAAGTGAGGAGAGTGAGTTCCCCTGATGGTTTAATATACACGGGACATGTTACCAGGTGAACAGTATAAGTGAGGAGAGTGTGTTCCCCTGATGGTTTAATATACACGGGACATGTCACCAGGGGAACAGTCGAAGTAAGGAGAGTGTGTTCCCCTGATGGTTTAATATACACGCGACATGTTACCAGGTGAACAGTATATGTGAGGAGAGTGTGTTGCCCTGATGGTTTAATATACACGCGACATGTTACCAGGTGAACAGTATAAGTGAGGAGAGTGTGTTCCCCTGATGGTTTAATATACAAGAGACATGTTACCAGGTGAACAGTATATGTGAGGAGAGTGTGTTGCCCTGATGGTTTAATATACACGAGACATGTTACCAGGTGAACAGTATATGTGAGGGGAGTGTGTTCCCCTGATGGTTTAACATGCACGGGACATTTTACCAGGTGAACAGTATAAGTGAGGAGAGTGTGTTCCCCTAATGGTTTAATACACACGGGACATGTTACCAGGTGAAGAGTATAAGTGAGGACAGTGTGTGCCCCTGATGGTTTAACATACACAGGATATGTTACCAGGTAAACAGTATAAGTGAGGAGATTGTGTTCCCCTGATGGTTTAATATACACAGGACATGTTACCAGGTGAACAGTATAAGTGAGGAGAGTGTGTTCCCCTGATTCTTTAATTCACACGGGACATGTTACCAGGTGAACAGAATAGTGAGGAGAGTGTTTTCCAATGATGGTTTAATGCACACGGGACATGTCACCAGGTGAACAGTATATGTGAGGAGAGTGTGTTCCCCTGATGGTTTAATATTCACAGGACATGTTACCTGGTGAAGAGTATAAGTGAGGAGAGTGTGTTCCCCAGAAGGCTGAATATGCACAGGACATGTTACCAGGTGAACAGTATAAGTGAGGAGAGTGTGTTCCCCTGATGGTTTAATATACACAGGACATGTCACTAGGTGAAAAGTATAAGTGAGGAGAGTGTGTTCCCCTGATTGTTTAATACACATGGGACATGTTACCAGGTGAACAGTATAAGTGAGGTGAGTGTGTTCCCCTGATGGTTTAATACACACGGGAAATGTTACCAGGTGAACAGTATAAGTGAGGAGAGTGTGTTCCCCTGATGGTTTAATATACACGGGACATGTCACCAGGTGAACAGTAGAAGTGAGGAGAGTGTGTTCCCCTGATTGTTTAATACGCACGGGACATGTCACCAGGTGAACAGTATAAGTGAGGAGAGTGTGTTCCCCTGATGGTTTAATATACACGGGACATGTTACCAGGTGAACAGTATAAGTGAGGAGAGTGTGTTCCCCTCATGTTTTAATACACACGGGACATGTTACCAGGTGAAGAGTATAAGTGAGGAGAGTGTGTGCCCCTGATGGTTTAACATACACAGGATATGTTACCAGGTAAACAGTATAAGTGAGGAGAGTGTGTTGCCCTGATGGTTTAATATACACGCGACATGTTACCAGGTGAACAGTATAAGTGAGGTGAGTGTGTTCCCCTGATGGTTTAATATACACGGGACATGTTACCAGATGAACAGTATAAATGAGGAGAGTGTGTTCCCCTGATGGTTTAATATACACGGGACATGTTACCAGATGAACAGTATAAGTGAGGAGAGTGTGTTCCCCTGATTTTTTAATGCACACGGGACATGTTACCAGGTGAACAGTAGAAGTGAGGAGAGTGTGTTCCCCTGATGGTTTCATATACATGGGACATGTTACCAGGTGAACAGTATAAGTGAGGAGAGTGTGTTCCCCTGATTGTTTAATAGACACGGGACATGTTACCAGGTGAACAGAATAGTGAGGAGAATGTTTTCCCCTGATGGTTTAATATACACGGGACATGTTACCAATGAACAGTATAAATGAGGAGAGTGTGTTTCCCTGATGGTTTAATGTACACGGGACATGTTACCAGATGAACAGTATAAGTGAGGAGATTGTGTTCCCCTGATTTTTTAATGCACACGGGACATGTTACCAGGTGAACAGTAGAAGTGAGGAGAATGTGTTCCCCTCATTGTTTAATACGCACGGGACATGTTACCAGGTGAACAGTATAAGTGAGGTGAGTGTGTTCCCCTGATGGTTTAATATACACGGGACATGTTACCAGGTGAACATTATAAGTGAAGAGAGTGTGTTCCCCTGATTGTTTAATACACACGGGACATGTTACCAGGTGAACAGAATAGTGAGGAGAGTGTTTTCCAATGATGGTTTAATGCACACGGGACATGTCACCAGGTGAACAGTATATGTGAGGAGAGTGTGTTGCCCTGATGGTTCAATATACACGCGACATGTTACCAGGTGAACAGTATAAGTGAGGAGAGTGTGTTCCCCTGATGGTTTAATATACAAGAGACATGTTACCAGGTGAACAGTATATGTGAGGAGAGTGTGTTGCCCTGATGGTTTAATATACACGAGACATGTTACCAGGTGAACAGTATATGTGAGGAGAGTGTGTTGCCCTGATGGTTTAATATACACGCGACATGTTACCAGGTGAACAGTATAAGTGAGGAGAGTGTGTTCCCCTGATGCTTTAATATACAAGAGACATGTTACCAGGTGAACAGTATATGTGAGGAGAGTGTGTTGCCCTGATGGTTTAATATACACGAGACATGTTACCAGGTGAACAGTATATGTGAGGAGAGTGTGTTCCCCTGATGGTTTAACATGCACGGGACATTTTACCAGGTGAACAGTATAAGTGAGGAGAGTGTGTTCCCCTGATGGTTTAATATACACGAGACATGTTACCAGGTGAACAGTATATGTGAGGAGAGTGTGTTCCCCTGATGGTTTAATATACACGGGACATGTTACCAGGTGAACAGTATAAGTGAGGAGAGTGTGTTCCCCTGATGGTTTAATATACACGAGACATGTTACCAGGTGAACAGTATATGTGAGGAGAGTGTGTTCCCCTGATGGTTTAATATACACGGGACATGTCACCAGGTGAACAGTATAAGTGAGGAGAGTGTGTTCCCCTGATGGTTTAATGCGCACGGGACATGTTACCAGGTGAACAGTATAAGTGAGGAGAGTGTGTTCCCCTGATTGTTTTATACGCACGGGAGATGTCACCAGGTGAACATTATAAGTGAGGAGAGTGTGTTCCCCTGATTGTTTAATGCACACGGGACATGTTACCAGGTGAACGTATAAGTGAGGAGAGTGTGTTCCCCTGATTGTTTTATACACACGGGACATGTTACCAGGTGAACAGAATAGTGAGGAGAGTGTTTTCCCCTGATGGTTTAATGCGCACGGGACATGTTACCAGGTGAACAGTATAAGTGAGGAGAGTGTGTTCCCCTGATTGTTTTATACGCACGGGAGATGTCACCAGGTGAACATTATAAGTGAGGAGAGTGTGTTCCCCTGATGGTTTAATATACACGGGACATGTTACCAGGTGAACGTATAAGTGAGGAGAGTGTGTTGCCCTGATGGTTTAATATACACAGGACATGTTACCAGGTGAAGAGTAGAAGTGAGGAGAGTGTGTTCCCTTAATGGTTTAATACACACGGGACATGTCACCAGGTGAACAGTATAAGTGAGGAGAGTGTGTTCCCCTGATGGTTTAATATACACGGGACATGTTACCAGGTGAACGTATAAGTGAGGAGAGTGTGTTGCCCTGATGGTTTAATATACACAGGACATGTTACCATGTGAAGAGTAGAAGTGAGGAGAGTGTGTTCCCCTAATGGTTTAATACACACGGGACATGTCACCAGGTGAACAGTATAAGTGAGGAGAGTGTGTTCCCCTGACGGTTTAATATACACGGGACACGTTACCTGATGAAGAGTATAAGTGAGGAGAGTGTGTTCCCCTGATGGTTTAATGCGCACGGGACATGTTACCAGGTGAACAGTATAAGTGAGGAGAGTGTGTTCCCCTGATTGTTTTATACACACGGGACATGTTACCAGGTGAACAGAATAGTGAGGAGAGTGTTTTCCCCTGATGGTTTAATGCGCACGGGACATGTTACCAGGTGAACAGTATAAGGGAGGAGAGTGTGTTCCCCTGATTGTTTTATACGCACGGGAGATGTCACCAGGTGAACATTATAAGTGAGGAGAGTGTGTTCCCCTGATTGTTTAATGCACACGGGACATGTTACCAGGTGAACAGTATAAGTGAGGAGAGTGTGTTCCCCTGATTGTTTAATGCACACTGGACACGTCACCAGGTGAACAGTATAAGTGAGGAGAGTGTGTTCCCCTGATTGTTTTATACGCACGGGACATGTCACCAGGTGAACATTATAAGTGAGGAGAGTGTGTTCCCCTGATTGTTTAATGCACACGGGACATGTTACCAGGTGAAGAGTATAAGTGAGGAGAGTGTGTTCCCCTTATGGTTTAATATACACAGGACATGTTACTAGGTGAAAAGTATAAGTGAGGAGAGTGTGTTCCCCAGATGGCTTAATATGCACGGGACATGTTACCAGGTGAACAGTATAAGTGAGGAGAGTGTGTTCCCCTGATTGTTTAATGCACACGGGATATGTCACCAGGTGAAGAGTATAAGTGAGGAGAGTGTGTACCCCTGATGGTTTAACATACACGGGACATTTTACCAGGTGAACAGTAAAAGTGAGGAGATTGTGTTCCCCTGATTGTTTAACATACACGGGACATGTTACCAGGTGAACAGTATAAGTGAGGAGAGTGTGTTCCCCTGATGGTTTAATATACACGGGACATGTCACCAGGTGAACAGTAGAAGTAAGGAGAGTGTGTTCCCCTGATGGTTTAATATACACGCGACATGTTACCAGGTGAACAGTATATGTGAGGAGAGTGTGTTGCCCTGATGGTTTAATATACACGCGACATGTTACCAGGTGAACAGTATAAGTGAGGAGAGTGTGTTCCCCTGATGGTTTAATATACAAGAGACATGTTACCAGGTGAACAGTATATGTGAGGAGAGTGTGTTGCCCTGATGGTTTAATATACACGAGACATGTTACCAGGTGAACAGTATATGTGAGGAGAGTGTGTTCCCCTGATGGTTTAACATGCACGGGACATTTTACCAGGTGAACAGTATAAGTGAGGAGAGTGTGTTCCCCTGATGGTTTAATATACACGAGACATGTTACCAGGTGAACAGTATATGTGAGGAGAGTGTGTTCCCCTGATGGTTTAATAGACGGGACATGTCACCAGGTGAACAGTATAAGTGAGGAGAGTGTGTTCCCCTGATGGTTTAATATACACGGGACATGTTACCAGGTGAACAGTATAAGTGAGGAGAGTGTGTTCCCCTGATGGTTTAATATACACGGGACATGTTACCAGGTGAACGTATAAGTGTGGAGAGTGTGTTGCCCTGATGGTTTAATACACACGGGACATGTGACCAGGTGAACAGTATAAGTGAGGAGAGTGTGTGCCCCTGATGGTTTAACATACACTGGATATGTTACCAGGTAAACAGTATAAGTGAGGAGAGTGTGTTCCCCTGATGGTTTAATATACGCAGGACATGTTACCAGGTGAACAGTATAAGTGAGGAGAGTGTGTTCCCCTGATTGTTAAATTCACACGGGACATGTTACCAGGTGAACAGAATAGTGAGGAGAGTGTTTCTCCGCGATGGTTTAATGCACACGGGACATGTCACAAGGTGAACAGTATAAGTGAGGAGAGTGTGTTCCCCTGATGGTTTAATACACACGGGACATGTTACCAGGTGAAGAGTACAAGTGAGGAGAGAGTGTTCCCCTGATGGTTTAATATACACGGGACATGTTACCAGGTGAACAGTATAAGTGAGGAGAGTGTGTTGCCCTGATGGTTTAATATACACAGGACATGTTACCAGGTGAAGAGTAGAAGTGGGGAGAGTGTGTTCCCCTAATGGTTTAATACACACGGGTCACATCACCAGATGAACAGTATAAGTGAGGAGAGTGTGTTCCCCTGATTTTTTAATGCACACGGGACATGTTACCAGGTGAACAGTAGAAGTGAGGAGAGTGTGTTCCCCTGATGGTTTCATATACATGGGACATGTTACCAGGTGAACAGGAAGGTGAAGAGAGAGTGTTCCCCTGATGGTTTAATATACACAGGACATGTTACCAGGTGAACAGTATAAGTGAGGAGAGTGTGTTCCCCTGATTGTTTTATACACACGGGACATGTTACCAGGTGAACAGAATAGTGAGGAGAGTGTTTTCCCCTGATGGTTTAATGCGCACGGGACATGTTACCAGGTGAACAGTATTAGTGAGGAGAGTGTGTTCCCCTGATTGTTTTATACGCACGGGAGATGTCACCAGGTGAACAGTATAAGTGAGGAGAGTGTGTTCCCCTGATTGTTTTATACGCACGGGACATGTCACCAGGTGAACATTATAAGTGAGGAGAGTGTGTTCCCCTGATTGTTTAATGCACACGGGACATGTTACCAGGTGAAGAGTATAAGTGAGGAGAGTGTGTTCCCCTGATGGTTTAAGATACACAGGACATGTTACTAGGTGAAAAGTATAAGTGAGGAGAGTGTGTTCCCCAGATGGCTTAATATGCACGGGACATGTTACCAGGTGAACAGTATAAGTGAGGAGAGTGAGTTCCCCTGATGGTTTAATATACACGAGACATGTTACCAGGTGAAGAGTATAAGTGAGGAGAGTGTGTTCCCCTGATGGTTTAAGATACACGGGACATGTTACCAGGTGAACAGTATAAGTGAGGAGAGTGTGTTCCCCTGATGGTTTAATATACACGGGACATGTCACCAGGTGAACAGTATAAGTGAGGAGAGTGAGTTCCCCTGATGGTTTAATATACACGGGACATGTCACCAGGTGAACAGTATAAGTGAGGAGAGTGTGTTCCCCTGATGGTTTAATATACACAGGACATGTTACCAGGTGAACAGTATAAGTGAGGAGAGTGTGTTCCCTTGATTGTTTTATACGCACGGGACATGTCACCAGGTGAACATTATAAGTGAGGAGAGTGTGTTCCCCTGATGGTTTAATGCGCACGGGACATGTCACCAGGTGAACAGTATAAGTGAGGAGAGTGTGTTCCCCTGATTGTTTTATACGCACGGGACATGTCACCAGGTGAACATTATAAGTGAGGAGAGTGTGTTCCCCTGATTGTTTAATGCACACTGGACACGTCACCAGGTGAACAGTATAAGTGAGGAGAGTGTGTTCCCCTGATTGTTTTATACACACGGGACATGTTACCAGGTGAACAGAATAGTGAGGAGAGTGTTTTCCCCTGATGGTTTAATGCGCACGGGACATGTTACCAGGTGAACAGTATAAGTGAGGAGAGTGTTTTCCCCTGATGGTTCTGTATACACGGGACATGTCACCAGGTGAACAGTATAAGTGAGGAGAGTGTGTTCCCCTGATGTTTTAATATACAGAGGACATGTCACTAGGTGGAAAGTATAAGTGAGCAGAGTGGGTTCCCCAGATGGATTATTATGCACGGGACATGTTACCAGGTGAACAGTATAAGTGAGGAGAGTGAGTTCCCCTGATGGTTTAATATACACGAGACATGTTACCAGGTGAACAGTATATGTGAGGAGAGTGTATTCCTCTGATGGTTTTATGCGCACGGGACATGTCACCAGGTGAAGAGTATAAGTGAGGAGAGTGTGTTCCCCTGATTGTTTAATGCACACGGGATATGTCACCAGGTGAACAGTATAAGTGAGGAGAGTGTATTCCTCTGATGGTTTTATGCGCACGGGACATGTCACCAGGTGAAGAGTATAAGTGAGGAGAGTGTGTGCCCCTGATGGTTTAACATACACAGGATATGTTACCAGGTAAACAGTATAAGTGAGGAGAGTGTGTTCCCCTGATGTTTTAATATACACGAGACATGTTACCAGGTGAACAGTATATGTGAGGAGAGTGTGTTGCCCTGATGGTTTAATACACACGCGACATGTTACCAGGTGAACAGTAGAAGTGAGGAGAGTGTGTTCCCCTCATGGTTTAATACACACGGGACATGTTACCAGGTGAAGAGTATAAGTGAGGAGAGTGTGTGCCCCTGATGGTTTAACATACACAGGATATGTTACCAGGTAAACAGTATAAGTGAGGAGAGTGTGTTCCCCTGATGGTTTAATAGACACAGGACATGTTACCAGGTGAACAGTATAAGTGAGGAGCGTGAGTTCCCCTGATGGTTTAATATACACGAGACATGTTACCAGGTGAACAGTATATGTGAGGAGAGTGTGTTGACCTGATGATTTAATATAAACTGGACATGTTACCAGGTGAAGAGCATAAGTGAGGAGAGTGTGTTCCCCTGATGGTTTAACATACACGGGACATTTTACCAGGTGAACAGTATAAGTGAGGAGATTGTGTTCCCCTGATTGTTTAACATACACGGGACATGTTACCAGGTGAACAGTATAAGTGAGGAGAGTGTGTTCCCCTGATGGTTTAATATACACGGGACATGTCACCAGGTGAACAGTAGAAGTAAGGAGAGTGTGTTCCCCTGATGGTTTAATATACACGCGCCATGTTACCAGGTGAACAGTATATGTGAGGAGAGTGTGTTGCCCTGATGGTTTAATATACACGCGACATGTTACCAGGTGAACAGTATAAGTGAGGAGAGTGTGTTCCCCTGATGGTTTAATATACAAGAGACATGTTACCAGGTGAACAGTATATTTGAGGAGAGTGTGTTGCCCTGATGGTTTAATATACACGAGACATGTTACCAGGTGAACAGTATATGTGAGGAGAGTGTGTTCCCCTGATGGTTTAACATGCACGGGACATTTTACCAGGTGAACAGTATAAGTGAGGAGAGTGTGTTCCCCTGATGGTTTAATATACACGAGACATGTTACCAGGTGAACAGTATATGTGTGGAGAGTGTGTTCCCCTGATGGTTTAATAGACACGGGACATGTCACCAGGTGAACAGTATAAGTGAGGAGAGTGTGTTCCCCTGATGGTTTAATATACACGGGACATGTTACCAGGTGAACAGTATAAGTGAGGAGAGTGTGTTCCCCTGATGGTTTAATATACACGGGACATGTTACCAGGTGAACGTATAAGTGTGGAGAGTGTGTTGCCCTGATGGTTTAATACACACGGGACATGTGACCAGGTGAACAGTATAAGTGAGGAGAGTGTGTGCCCCTGATGGTTTAACATACACTGGATATGTTACCAGGTAAACAGTATAAGTGAGGAGAGTGTGTTCCCCTGATGGTTTAATATACACAGGACATGTTACCAGGTGAACAGTATAAGTGAGGAGAGTGTGTTCCCCTGATTGTTAAATTCACACGGGACATGTTACCAGGTGAACAGAATAGTGAGGAGAGTGTTTTCCCGCGATGGTTTAATGCACACGGGACATGTCACAAGGTGAACAGTATAAGTGAGGAGAGTGTGTTCCCCTGATGGTTTAATACACACGGGACATGTTACCAGGTGAAGAGTACAAGTGAGGAGAGAGTGTTCCCCTGATGGTTTAATATACACAGGACATGTTACCAGGTGAAGAGTAGAAGTGAGGAGAGTGTGTTCCCCTAATGGTTTAATACACACGGGTCACATCACCAGATGAACAGGATAAGTGAGGAGAGTGTGTTCCCCTGATTTTTTAATGCACACGGGACATGTTACCAGGTGAACAGTAGAAGTGAGGAGAGTGTGTTCCCCTGATGGTTTCATATACATGGGACATGTTACCAGGTGAACAGGAAAGTGAAGAGAGAGTGTTCCCCTGATGGTTTAATATACACAGGACATGTTACCAGGTGAACAGTATAAGTGAGGAGAGTGTGTTCCCCTGATTGTTTTATACACACGGGACATGTTACCAGGTGAACAGAATAGTGAGGAGAGTGTTTTCCCCTGATGGTTTAATGCGCACGGGACATGTTACCAGGTGAACAGTATAAGTGAGGAGAGTGTGTTCCCCTGATTGTTTTATACGCACGGGAGATGTCACCAGGTGAACAGTATAAGTGAGGAGAGTGTGTTCCCCTGATTGTTTTATACGCACGGGACATGTCACCAGGTGAACATTATAAGTGAGGAGAGTGTGTTCCCCTGATTGTTTAATGCACACGGGACATGTTACCAGTTGAAGAGTATAAGTGAGGAGAGTGTGTTCCCCTGATGGTTTAAGATACACAGGACATGTTACTAGGTGAAAAGTATAAGTGAGGAGAGTGTGTTCCCCAGATGGTTTAAGATACACAGGACATGTCACCAGGTGAACAGTATAAGTGAGGAGAGTGTGTTCCCCAGATGGCTTAATATGCACGGGACATGTTACCAGGTGAACAGTATAAGTAAGGAGAGTGAGTTCCCCTGATGTTTTAATATACACGAGACATGTTACCAGGTGAACAGTATATGTGAGGAGAGTGTGTTGACCTGATGATTTAATATAAACTGGACATGTCACCAGGTGAACAGTATAAGTGAGGAGAGTGTGTTCCCCTGATGGTTTAATATACACGGGACATGTCACCAGGTGAACAGTATAAGTGAGGAGAGTGTGTTCCCCTGATGGTTTAATATACACGGGACATGTCACCAGGTGAACAGTAGAAGTAAGGAGAGTGTGTTCCCCTGATTGTTTAATGCACACGGGATATGTCACCAGGTGAAGAGTATAAGTGAGGAGAGTGTGTTCCCCTGATGGTTCAACATACACGGGACATTTTACCAGGTGAACAGTATAAGTGAGGAGAGTGTGTTCCCCTGATGGTTTAATATACACGCGACATGTTACCAGGTGAACAGTATATGTGAGGAGAGTGTGTTGCCCTGATGGTTTAATATACACGCGACATGTTACCAGGTGAACAGTATAAGTGAGGAGAGTGTGTTCCCCTGATGGTTTAATATACAAGAGACATGTTACCAGGTGAACAGTATAAGTGAGGAGAGTGTGTTCCCAGAATGGTTTAATACACACGGGACATGTTACCAGGTGAAGAGTATAAGTGAGGAGTGTGTGTGCCCCTGATGGTTTAACATACACAGGATATGTTACCAGGTAAACAGTATAAGTGAGGAGAGTGTGTTCCCCTGATGGTTTAATATACACGGGACATGTTACCAGGTGAACAGTATAAGTGAGGAGAGTGTGTTCCCCTGATGGTTTAATATACACGGGACATGTTACCAGGTGAACAGAATAGTGAGGAGAGTGTTGTCCAATGATGGTTTAATGCACACGGGACATGTCACCAGGTGAACAGTATATGTGAGGAGAGTGTGTTCCCCTGATGGTTTAATATTCACAGGACATGTTACCTGGTGAAGAGTAAAAGTGAGGAGAGTGTGTTCCCCAGATGGCTGAATATGCACAGGACATGTTACCAGGTGAACAGTATAAGTGAGGAGAGTGCTTTCCCCTGAGGGTTTAATATACACAGGACATGTCACTAGGTGAAAAGTATAAGTGAGGAGAGTGTGTTCCCCTGATTGTTTAATACGCACGGGACATGTCACCAGGTGAACAGTATAAGTGAGGTGAGTGTGTTCCCCTGATGGTTTAATATACACGGGACATGTTACCAGGTGAACAGTATAAGTGAGGAGAGTGTGTTCCCCTGATGGTTTAATATACACGGGACATGTTACCAGATGAACAGAATAGTGAGGAGAATGTTTTCCCCTGATGGTTTAATGCGCACGGGACATGTTACCAGGTGAACAGTATAAGTGAGGAGAGTGTGTTCCCCTGATGGTTTAATACACACGGGACATGTTACCAGGTGAACAGAATAGTGAGGAGAGTGTGTTCCCCTGATTGTTTAATACACACGGGACATGTTACCAGGTGAACAGTATAAGTGAGGAGAGTGTGTTCCCCTGATTGTTTAATGCACACGGTTTTTGTCACCAGGTGAACAGTATAAGTGAGGAGAGTGTGTTCCCCTGATGGTTTAATACACACGGGACATGTTACCAGGTGAACAGTATAAGTGAGGAGAGTGTGTTCCCCTGATTGTTTAATACACACAGGACATGTTACCATGTGAACAGTATTAGTGAGGAGAGTGTGTTCCCCTGATTGTTTAATACACACGGGACATGTTACCTGGTGAACAGTATGAGTGAGGAGAGTGTGTTCCCCTGATTGTTTAATACGCACGGGACATGTTACCAGATGAACAGTATAAGTGAGGAGAGTGTGTTCCCCTGATTGTTTAATACACACGGGACATGTCACCAGGTGAACAGAATAAGTGAGGAGAGAGTGTTCCACTGATGGTTTAATATACGTGGGACATGTCACCAGGTGAACAGTATAAGTGAGGAGAGTGTGTTCCCCAGATGGCTTAATATGCACGGGACATGTTACCAGGTGAACAGTATAAGTGAGGAGAGTGAGTTCCCCTGATGGTTTAATATACACGAGACATGTTACCAGGTGAACAGTATATGTGAGGAGAGTGTGTTCCCCTGATTGTTTAATATACACGCGACATGTTACCAGGTGAACAGTGTATGTGAGGAGAGTGTGTTCCCCTGATGGTTTAATATACACGCGACATGTTACCAGGTGAACAGTATAAGTGAGGAGAGTGTGTTCCCCTGATGGTTTAATATACAAGAGACATGTTACCAGGTGAACAGTATATGTGAGGAGAGTGTGTTGCCCTGATGGTTTAATATACACGAGACATGTTACCAGGTGAACAGTATATGTGAGGAGAGTGTGTTCCCCTGATGGTTTAACATGCACGGGACATTTTACCAGGTGAACAGTATAAGTGAGGAGAGTGTGTTCCCCTGATGGTTTAATATACACGAGTCATGTTACCAGGTGAACAGTATATGTGAGGAGAGTGTGTTCCCCTGATGGTTTAATAGACACGGGACATGTCACCAGCTGAAGAGTATAAGTGAGGAGAGTGTGTTCCCCTGATCGTTTAATATACACGGGACATGTTACCAGGTGAACAGTATAAGTGAGGAGAGTGTGTTCCACTGATGGTTTAATATACACCGGACATGTTACCAGTTGAACAGTATAAGTGAGGAGAGTGTGTTCCACTGATGGTTTAATATACACGGGACATGTTACCAGGTGAAGAGTAGAAGTGAGGAGAGTGTGTTCCCCTAATGGTTTAATACACACGGGACATGTGACCAGGTGAACATTATAAGTGAGGAGAGTGTGTTCGCCTGATTGTTTAATGCACACTGGACACGTCACCAGGTGAACAGTATAAGTGAGGAGAGTGTGTTCCCCTGATTGTTTTATACGCACGGGACATGTCACCAGGTGAACATTATAAGTGAGGAGAGTGTGTTCCCCTGATTGTTTAATGCACACGGGACATGTTACCAGGTGAACAGTATGAGTGAGGAGAGTGTGTTCCCCTGATGGTTTAATACGCACGGGACATGTCACCAGGTGAACATTATAAGTGAGGAGAGTGTGTTCCCCTGATTGTTTAATGGACACGGGACATGTTACCAGATGAACAGTATAAGTGAGGAGAGTGTGTTCCCCTGATTGTTTAATACACACGGGACATGTCACCAGGTGAACAGTATAACTGAGGAGAGTGTGTGCCCCTGATGGTTTAACCTACACTGGATATGTTACCAGGTAAACAGTATAAGTGAGGAGAGTGTGTTTCCCTGATGGTTTAATATACACAGGAGATGTTACCAGGTGAACAGTATAAGTGAGGAGAGTGTGTTCCCCTGATTGTTATATTCACACGGGACATGTTACCAGGTGAACAGAATAGTGAGGAGAGTGTTTTCCCATGATGGTTTAATGCACACGGGACATGTCACAAGGTGAACAGTATAAGTGAGGAGAGTGTGTTCCCCTGATGGTTTAATACACACAGGACATGTTACCAGGTGAAGAGTACAAGTGAGGAGAGTGTGTTCCCCTGATGGTTTAATATACACGGGACATGTTACCAGGTGAACAGTATATGTGAGGAGAGTGTGTTGCCCTGATGGTTTAATATACACAGGACATGTTACCAGGTGAAGAGTAGAAGTGAGGAGAGTGTGTTCCCCTGATGGTTTAATACACACTGGTCACATCACCAGATGAACAGTATAAGTGAGGAGAGTGTGTTCCCCTGATTTTTTAACGCACACAGGACATGTTACCAGGTGAACAGAATAGTGAGGAGAGTGTTTTCCCCTGATGGTTTAATGCGCACGGGACATGTTACCAGGTGAACAGTATAAGTGAGGAGAGTGTGTTCCCCTGATTGTTTAATATACACGGGACATGTTACCAGGTGAACAGTATAAGTGAGGAGAGTGTGTTCCCCTGATTGTTTTATACACACGGGACATGTTACCAGGTGAACAGTATAGTGAGGAGAGTGTGTTCCCCTGATTGTTTAATAGACACGGGACATGTCACCAGGTGAACAGTATAAGTGAGGAGAGTGTGTTCCCCTGATGGTTTAATATACACGGGACACGTCACCAGGTGAACAGTATAAGTGAGGAGAGTGTGTTCCCCTGATGGTTTAATATACACGGGACACGTCACCAGGTGAACAGTATAAGTGAGGAGAGTGTGTTCCCCTGATTGTTTAATGCACACTGGACACGTCACCAGGTGAACAGTATAAGTGAGGAGAGTGTGTTCCCCTGATTGTTTTATACGCACGGGACATGTCACCAGGTGAACATTATAAGTGAGGAGAGTTTGTTCCCCTGATTGTTTAATGCACACGGGACATGTTACCAGGTGAACAGTATGAGTGAGGAGAGTGTGTTCCCCTGATGGTTTAATACACACGGTACATGTTACCAGGTGAACAGTATAATTGAGGAGAGTGTGTTCCCCTGATTGTTTAATGCACACGGGACATGTTACCAGATGAACAGTATAAGTGAGGAGAGTGTGTTGCCCTGATGGTTTAATATACACGAGACATGTTAGCAGGTGAACAGTTTCTGTGAGGAGAGTGTGTTCCCCTAACGGTTTATGACACACAGGACAGGTTACCAGGTGAAGAGTATAAGTGAGGAGAGTGTGTGCCCCTGATGGTTTAACATATACAGGATATGTTACCAGGTAAACAGTATAAGTGAGGAGAGTGTGTTCCCCTGATGGTTTAATATACACAGGACATGTTACCAGGTGAACAGTATAAGTGAGCAGAGTGTGTTCCCCTGATTGTTTAATTCACATGGGACATGTTCCCAGGTGAACAGAATAGTGAGGAGAGTGTTTTCCAATGATGGTTTAATGCACACGGGACATGTCACCAGGTGAACAGTATATGTGAGGAGAGTGTGTTCCCCTGATGGTTTAATATTCACAGGACATGTTACCTGGTGAAGAGTATAAGTGAGGAGAGTGTGTTCCCCAGATGGCTGAATATGCACAGGACATGTTACCAGTTGAACAGTATAAGTGAGGAGAGTGTGTTCCCCTGATGGTTTAATATACACAGGACATGTCACTAGGTGAAAAGTATAAGTGAGGAGAGTGTGTTCCCCTGATTGTTTAATACGCACGGGACATGTCACCAGGTGAACAGTATAAGTGAGGTGAGTGTGTTCCCCTGATGGTTTAATATACACGGGACATGTTACCAGGTGAACAGTATAAGTGAGGAGAGTGTGTTCCCCTGATGGTTTAATATACACGGGACATGTTACCAGATGAACAGTATAAGTGAGGAGAGTGTGTTCCCCTGATTTTTTAATGCACACGAGATATGTTACCAGGTGAACAGTAGAAGTGAGGAGAGTGTGTTCCCCTGATGGTTTAATATACACGGGACATGTCACCAGGTGAACAGTAGAAGTGAGGAGAGTGTGTTCCCCTGATTGTTTAATACGCACGGGACATGTCACCAGGTGAACAGTATAAGTGAGGAGAGTGTGTTCCCCTGATGGTTTAATATACACGGGACATGTTACCAGGTGAACAGTATAAGTGAGGAGAGTGTGTTCCCCTCATGGTTTAATACACACGGGACATGTTCCCAGGTGAAGAGTATAAGTGAGGAGAGTGTGTGCCCCTGATGGTTTAACATACACAGGGTATGTTACCAGGTAAACAGTATAAGTGAGGAGAGTGTGTTCCCCTGATGGTTTAATAGACACAGGACATGTTACCAGGTGAACAGTATAAGTGAGGAGAGTGTGTTCCCCTGATGGTTTAATATTCACAGGACATGTTACCTGGTGAAGAGTATAAGTGAGGAGAGTGTGTTCCCCAGATGGCTGAATATGCACAGGACATGTTACCAGGTGAACAGTATAAGTGAGGAGAGTGTGTTCCCCTGATGGTTTAATATTCACAGGACATGTTACCTGGTGAAGAGTATAAGTGAGGAGAGTGTGTTCCCCTGATGGTTTAATATACACAGGACATGTCACTAGGTGAAAAGTACAAGTGAGGAGAGTGTGTTCCCCTGATTGTTTAATACGCACGGGACATGTCACCAGGTGAACAGTATAAATGAGGTGAGTGTGTTCCCCTGATGATTTAATATACACGGGACATGTTACCAGATGAACAGTATAAGTGAGGAGAGTGTGTTCCCCTGATTGTTTAATACACACGGGACATGTCACCAGGTGAACAGAATAAGTGAGGAGAGTGTGTTCCCCTGATTGTTAAATGCACACGGGACATGTTACCAGGTGAAATCTATAAGAGAGGAGAGTGAGTTCCCATGATGGTTTAACTCACACGGGACATGTTACCAGGTGAACAGTATAAGTGAGGAGAGAGTGTTCCACTGATGGTTTAGTATACGTGGGACATGTCACCAGATGAACAGTATAAGTGAGGAGAGTGTGTTCCCCTGATGGTTTAATATTCACAGGACATGTTACCTGGTGAAGAGTATAAGTGAGGAGAGTGTGTTCCCCTGATGGTTTAATATACACAAGACATGTTACTAGGTGAAAAGTATAAGTGAGGAGAGTGTGTTCCCCAGATGGCTTAATATGCACGGGACATGTTACCAGGTGAACAGTACAAGTGAGGAGAGTGAGTTCCCCTGATAGTTTAATATACACGAGACATGTTACCAGGTGAACAGTATATGTGAGGAGAGTGTGTTGACCTGATGATTTAATATAAACTGGACATGTTACCAGGTGAACAGTATAAGTGAGGAGAGTGTGTTGCCCTGATTATTTAATATACACGGGACATGTTACCAGGTGAACAGTACAAGTGAGGAGAGTGTGTTCCCCAGATGGCTGAATATGCACAGGACATGTTACCAGGTGAACAGTATAAGTGAGGAGAGTGTGTTCCCCTGATGGTTTAATATTCACAGGACATGTTACCTGGTGAAGAGTATAAGTGAGGAGAGTGTGTTCCCCAGATGGCTGAATATGCACAGGACATGTTACCAGGTGAACAGTATAAGTGAGGAGAGTGTGTTCCCCTGATGGTTTAATATACACAGGACATGTCACTAGGTGAAAAGTACAAGTGAGGAGAGTGTGTTCCCCTGATTGTTTAATACGCACGGGACATGTCACCAGGTGAACAGTATAAGTGAGGTGAGTGTGTTCCCCTGATGATTTAATATACACGGGACATGTTACCAGATGAACAGTATAAGTGAGGAGAGTGTGTTCCCCTGATGATTTAATATACACGGGACATGTTACCAGATGAACAGTATAAGTGAGGAGAGTGTGTTCCCCTGATGGTTTAATATACACGGGACATGTTACCAGATGAACAGTATAAGTGAGGAGAGTGTGTTCCCCTGATTTTTTAATGCACACGGGACATGTTACCAGGTGAACAGTAGAAGTGAGGAGAGTGTGTTCCCCTGATGGTTTCATATACATGGGACATGTTACCAGGTGAACAGTATAAGTGAGGAGAGTGTGTTCCCCTGATTGTTTAATACACACGGGACATGTTACCAGGTGAACAAAATAGTGAGGAGAATGTTTTCCCCTGATGGTTTAATGCGCACGGGACATGTTACCAGGTGAACAGTATAAGTGAAGAGAGTGTGTTCCCCTGATTGTTTAATACGCACGGGACATGTTACCAGGTGAACAGTATAAGTGAGGTCAGTGTGTTCCCCTGATGATTTAATATACACGGGACATGTTACCAGATGAACAGTATAAGTGAGGAGAGTGTGTTCCCCTGATGGTTTAATACACACGGGACATGTTACCAGGTGAACAGAATAGTGAGGAGAGTCTGTTCCCCTGATTGTTTAATACACACGGGACATGTTACCAGGTGAACAGAATAGTGAGGAGAGTGTGTTCCCCTGATTGTTTAATACACACGGGACATGTTACCAGGTGAACAGTATAAGTGAGGACAGTGTGTTCCCCTGATTGTTTAATACACACGGGACATGTTACCTGGTGAACAGTATAAGTGAGGAGAAAGTGTTCCCCTGATTGTTTAATACGCACGGGACATGTTACCAGATGAACAGTATAAGTGAGGAGAGTGTGTTCCCCTGATTGTTTAATACACACGGGACATGTCACCAGGTGAACAGAATAAGTGAGGAGAGTGTGTTCCCCTGATTGTTAAATGCACACGGGACATGTTACCAGGTGAAATCTATAAGAGAGGAGAGTGAGTTCCCATGATGGTTTAACTCACACGGGACATGTTACCAGGTGAACAGTATAAGTGAGGAGAGAGTGTTCCACTGATGGTTTAATATACGTGGGACATGTCACCAGGTGAACAGTATAAGTGAGGAGAGTGTGTTCCCCTGATGGTTTAATATTCACAGGACATGTTACCTGGTGAAGAGTATAAGTGAGGCGAGTGTGTTCCCCTGATGGTTTAATATACACAGGACATGTTACTAGGTGAAAAGTATAAGTGAGGAGAGTGTGTTGACCTGATGATTTAATATAAACTGGACATGTTACCAGGTGAAGAGCATAAGTGAGGAGAGTGTGTTCCCCTGATTGTTTAATGCACACGGGATATGTCACCAGGTGAAGCGTATAAGTGAGGAGAGTGTGTTCCCCTGATGGTTTAACATACACGGGACATTTTACCAGGTGAACAGTAAAAGTGAGGAGATTGTGTTCCCCTGATTGTTTAACATACACGGGACATGTTACCAGGTGAACAGTGTAAGTGAGGACAGTGTGTTCCCCTGATGGTTTAATATACAAGGGACATGTCACCAGGTGAACAGTAGAAGTAAGGAGAGTGTGTTCCCCTGATGGTTTAATATACACGGGACATGTTGCCAGCTGAACAGAATAGTGAGGAGAGTGTTTTCCCCTGATGGTTTAATATACACGGGACATGTCACCAGGTGAACAGTAGAAGTAAGGAGAGTGTGTTCCCCTGATGGTTTAATATACACGGTACATGTTACCAGGTGAACAGTATAAGTGAGGAGATTTGTTGCCCTGATGGTTTAATATACACGGGACATGTTCCCAGGTGAAAAGTATAAGTGAGGAGAGTGTGTTCCCCTGATTGTTTAATGCAAACGGGACACGTCACCAAGTGAACAGTAGAAGTGAGGGGAGTGTGTTCCCCTGATTGTTTAATGCACACGGGACACGTCACCAGGTGAACAGTATAAGTGAGGAGAGTGTGTTCGCCTGATTGTTTAATACACACGGGACATGTCACCAGGTGAAAAGTATAAGTGAGGAGAGTGTGTTCCCCTGATTGTTTAATACACACGGGACATGTTACCAGGTGAACAGTATAAGTGAGGAGAGTGTGTTCCCCTGATGGTTTAATATACACGGGACATGTTACCAGGTGAACAGTAGAAGTGAGGAGAGTGTGGTCCCCTGATTGTTTAATACGCACGGGACATGTTACCAGGTGAACAGTATAAGTGAGGAGAGTGTGTTCCCCTGATTGTTTAATACACATGGGACATGTCAACAGGTGAACAGAATAAGTGAGGAGAGTGTGTTCCCCTGATTGTTTAATGCACACGGGACATGTTACCAGTTGAAATCTATAAGTGAGGAGAGTGAGTTCCCATGATGGTTTAACTTACACGGGACATGTTACCAGGTGAACAGTATAAGTGAGGAGAGGGTGTTCCACTGATGGTTTAATATACACGGGACATGTCACCAGGCGAAGAGTATAAGTGAGCAGAGTGTGTTCCCCTGATGGTTTAATATTCACAGGACATGTTACCTGGTGAAGAGTATAAGTGAGGAGAGTGTGTTCCCCAGATGGCTGAATATGCACAGGACATGTTACCAGGTGAACAGTATAAGTGAGGAGAGTGTGTTCCCCTGATGGTTTAATATTCACAGGACATGTTACCTGGTGAAGAGTGTAAGTGAGGAGAGTGTGTTCCCCTGATGGTTTAATATACACAGGACATGTCACTAGGTGAAAAGTACAAGTGAGGAGAGTGTGTTCCCCTGATTGTTTAATACGCACGGGACATGTCACCAGGTGAACATTATAAGTGAGGTGAGTGTGTTCCCCTGATGATTTAATATACACGGGACATGTTACCAGATGAACAGTATAAGTGAGGAGAGTGTGTTCCCCTGATTGTTTAATACACACGGGACATGTCACCAGGTGAACAGAATAAGTGAGGAGAGTGTGTTCCCCTGATTGTTAAATGCACACGGGACATGTTACCAGGTGAAATCTATAAGAGAGGAGAGTGAGTTCCCATGATGGTTTAACTCACACGGGACATGTTACCAGGTGAACAGTATAAGTGAGGAGAGAGTGTTCCACTGATGGTTTAGTATACGTGGGACATGTCACCAGATGAACAGTATAAGTGAGGAGAGTGTGTTCCCCTGATGGTTTAATATTCACAGGACATGTTACCTGGTGAAGAGTATAAGTGAGGAGAGTGTGTTCCCCTGATGGTTTAATATACACAGGACATGTTACTAGGTGAAAAGTATAAGTGAGGAGAGTGTGTTCCCCAGATGGCTTAATATGCACGGGACATGTTACCAGGTGAACAGTACAAGTGAGGAGAGTGAGTTCCCCTGATAGTTTAATATACACGAGACATGTTACCAGGTGAACAGTATATGTGAGGAGAGTGTGTTGACCTGATGATTTAATATAAACTGGACATGTTACCAGGTGAACAGTATAAGTGAGGAGAGTGTGTTGCCCTGATTATTTAATATACACGGGACATGTTACCAGGTGAACAGTACAAGTGAGGAGAGTGTGTTCCCCAGATGGCTGAATATGCACAGGACATGTTACCAGGTGAACAGTATAAGTGAGGAGAGTGTGTTCCCCTGATGGTTTAATATTCACAGGACATGTTACCTGGTGAAGAGTATAAGTGAGGAGAGTGTGTTCCCCAGATGGCTGAATATGCACAGGACATGTTACCAGGTGAACAGTATAAGTGAGGAGAGTGTGTTCCCCTGATGGTTTAATATACACAGGACATGTCACTAGGTGAAAAGTACAAGTGAGGAGAGTGTGTTCCCCTGATTGTTTAATACGCACGGGACATGTCACCAGGTGAACAGTATAAGTGAGGTGAGTGTGTTCCCCTGATGATTTAATATACACGGGACATGTTACCAGATGAACAGTATAAGTGAGGAGAGTGTGTTCCCCTGATGATTTAATATACACGGGACATGTTACCAGATGAACAGTATAAGTGAGGAGAGTGTGTTCCCCTGATGGTTTAATATACACGGGACATGTTACCAGATGAACAGTATAAGTGAGGAGAGTGTGTTCCCCTGATTTTTTAATGCACACGGGACATGTTACCAGGTGAACAGTAGAAGTGAGGAGAGTGTGTTCCCCTGATGGTTTCATATACATGGGACATGTTACCAGGTGAACAGTATAAGTGAGGAGAGTGTGTTCCCCTGATTGTTTAATACACACGGGACATGTTACCAGGTGAACAAAATAGTGAGGAGAATGTTTTCCCCTGATGGTTTAATGCGCACGGGACATGTTACCAGGTGAACAGTATAAGTGAAGAGAGTGTGTTCCCCTGATTGTTTAATACGCACGGGACATGTTACCAGGTGAACAGTATAAGTGAGGTCAGTGTGTTCCCCTGATGATTTAATATACACGGGACATGTTACCAGATGAACAGTATAAGTGAGGAGAGTGTGTTCCCCTGATGGTTTAATACACACGGGACATGTTACCAGGTGAACAGAATAGTGAGGAGAGTCTGTTCCCCTGATTGTTTAATACACACGGGACATGTTACCAGGTGAACAGAATAGTGAGGAGAGTCTGTTCCCCTGATTGTTTAATACACACGGGACATGTTACCAGGTGAACAGTATAAGTGAGGACAGTGTGTTCCCCTGATTGTTTAATACACACGGGACATGTTACCTGGTGAACAGTATAAGTGAGGAGAAAGTGTTCCCCTGATTGTTTAATACGCACGGGACATGTTACCAGATGAACAGTATAAGTGAGGAGAGTGTGTTCCCCTGATTGTTTAATACACACGGGACATGTCACCAGGTGAACAGAATAAGTGAGGAGAGTGTGTTCCACTGATTGTTAAATGCACACGGGACATGTTACCAGGTGAAATCTATAAGAGAGGAGAGTGAGTTCCCATGATGGTTTAACTCACACGGGACATGTTACCAGGTGAACAGTATAAGTGAAGAGAGAGTGTTCCACTGATGGTTTAATATACGTGGGACATGTCACCAGGTGAACAGTATAAGTGAGGAGAGTGTGTTCCCCTGATGGTTTAATATTCACAGGACATGTTACCTGGTGAAGAGTATAAGTGAGGCGAGTGTGTTCCCCTGATGGTTTAATATACACAGGACATGTTACTAGGTGAAAAGTATAAGTGAGGAGAGTGTGTTGACCTGATGATTTAATATAAACTGGACATGTTACCAGGTGAAGAGCATAAGTGAGGAGAGTGTGTTCCCCTGATTGTTTAATGCACACGGGATATGTCACCAGGTGAAGCGTATAAGTGAGGAGAGTGTGTTCCCCTGATGGTTTAACATACACGGGACATTTTACCAGGTGAACAGTAAAAGTGAGGAGATTGTGTTCCCCTGATTGTTTAACATACACGGGACATGTTACCAGGTGAACAGTGTAAGTGAGGACAGTGTGTTCCCCTGATGGTTTAATATACAAGGGACATGTCACCAGGTGAACAGTAGAAGTAAGGAGAGTGTGTTCCCCTGATGGTTTAATATACACGGGACATGTTGCCAGCTGAACAGAATAGTGAGGAGAGTGTTTTCCCCTGATGGTTTAATATACACGGGACATGTCACCAGGTGAACAGTAGAAGTAAGGAGAGTGTGTTCCCCTGATGGTTTAATATACACGGTACATGTTACCAGGTGAACAGTATAAGTGAGGAGATTTGTTGCCCTGATGGTTTAATATACACGGGACATGTTCCCAGGTGAAAAGTATAAGTGAGGAGAGTGTGTTCCCCTGATTGTTTAATGCAAACGGGACACGTCACCAGGTGAACAGTAGAAGTGAGGGGAGTGTGTTCCCCTGATTGTTTAATGCACACGGGACACGTCACCAGGTGAACAGTATAAGTGAGGAGAGTGTGTTCGCCTGATTGTTTAATACACACGGGACATGTCACCAGGTGAAAAGTATAAGTGAGGAGAGTGTGTTCCCCTGATTGTTTAATACACACGGGACATGTTACCAGGTGAACAGTATAAGTGAGGAGAGTGTGTTCCCCTGATGGTTTAATATACACGGGACATGTTACCAGGTGAACAGTAGAAGTGAGGAGAGTGTGGTCCCCTGATTGTTTAATACGCACGGGACATGTTACCAGGTGAACAGTATAAGTGAGGAGAGTGTGTTCCCCTGATTGTTTAATACACATGGGACATGTCAACAGGTGAACAGAATAAGTGAGGAGAGTGTGTTCCCCTGATTGTTTAATGCACACGGGACATGTTACCAGTTGAAATCTATAAGTGAGGAGAGTGAGTTCCCATGATGGTTTAACTTACACGGGACATGTTACCAGGTGAACAGTATAAGTGAGGAGAGGGTGTTCCACTGATGGTTTAATATACACGGGACATGTCACCAGGTGAACAGTATAAGTGAGGAGAGTGTTTTCCCCTGATAGTTTAATAATTCACAGGACATGTTACCTGGTGAAAAGTATAAGTGAAGAGAGTGTGTTCCCCAGATGGCTTAATATGCACGGGACATGTTACCAGGTGAACAGTATAAGTGAGGAGAGTGAGTTCCCCTGATGATTTAATATACATGGGACATGTTACCAGGTGAAGAGCAGAAGTGAGGAGAGTGTGTTCCCCTGATTGTTTAATATACACAGGACATGTTACCAGGTGAACAGTATAAGTGAGGAGATTGTGTTCCCCTGATTGTTTAATGCGCACGGGACATGTTACCAGGTGAACAGTATAAGTGAGGAGAGTGTGTTGCCCTGATGGTTTAATGCAAACGGGACACGTCACCAGGTGAACAGTAGAAGTGAGGGGAGTGTGTTCCCCTGATTGTTTAAAATACACGGGACATGTTACCAGGTGAACAGAATAGTGAGGAGAGTGTTTTCCCCTGATGGTTTAATGCGCACGGGACATGTTACCAGGTGAACAGTATAAGTGAGGAGAGTGTGTTGCCCTGATGGTTTAATACGCATGGGACATGTCAGCAGGTGAACAGTATAAGTGAGGAGAGTGTGTTCCCCTGATGGTTTAATACACACGGGACATGTTACCAGGTGAACAGTATAAGTGAGGAGAGTGTGTTGCCCTGATTATTTAATATACAAGGGACATGTTACCAGGTGAACAGTATAAGTGAGGAGAGTGTGTTCCCCTGATTGTGTAATATATACGGGACATGTTACCAGGTGAACAGTTTAAGTGAGGAGAGTGTATTCCCCTGATGGTTTAATATACACGGGACAAGTTACCAGGTGAACAGTATAAGTGAGGAGAATGTGTTCCCCTGATGGTTTAATATACACGGGACATGTTACCAGGTGAACAGTATAAGTGAGGAGAGTGTGTTGCCCTGATGGTTTAATATACACAGGACATGTTACCATTTGAAGAGTAGAAGTGAGGAGAGTGTGTTCCCCTGATGGTTTAATATACACGGGACATGTTACCAGGTGAACAGTATAAGTGAGGAGAGTGTGTTGCCCTGATGGTTTAATATACACAGGACATATTACCATTTGAAGAGTAGAAGTGAGGAGTGTGTGTTCCCCTGATGGTTTAATACACACGGGATATGTTACCATATGAACAGTATAAGTGAGGAGAGTGTGTTCCCCAAATGGTTTAATGCACACAGGACATGTTACCGTGTGAACAGTATAAGTGAGCAGAGTTTGTTCCCCTGATGGTTTAATATACACAGGACATGTTACCAGGTAAACAGTATAAGTGAGGAGAGTGTGTTCCCCTGATGGTTTAATACACACAGGACATGTTACCAGGTAAACAGTATAAGTGAGGAGAGTGTGTTCCCCTGATTGTTTAATATATACGGGACATGTTACCAGGTGAACAGTTTAAGTGAGGAGAGTGTATTCCCCTGATGGTTTAATATACACGGGACATGTTACCAGGTGAACAGTATAAGTGAGCAGAGTTTGTTCCCCTGATGGTTTAATATACACAGGACATGTTACCAGGTAAACAGTATAAGTGAGGAGATTGTGTTCCCCTGATTGTTTAATGCACACAGGACATGTCACCAGGTGAACTGTGTAAGTGAGGAGAGTGTGTTCCCCTGATTGTTTAATACACACGGGACATGTTACCAGATGAACAGTATAAGTGAGGAGAGTGTGTTCCCCTGATTGTTTAATACACATGGGACATGTCACCAGGTGAACAGAATAAGTGAGGAGAGTGAGTTCCCATGATGGTTTGACTTACATGGGACATGTTACCAGGTGAACAGTATAAGTGAGGAGAGTGTGTTCCCCTGATTGTTTAATACACACGGGACATGTCACCAGGTGAACAGAATAAGTGAGGAGAGTGTGTTCCCCTGATTGTTAAATGCACACGGGACATGTTACCAGGTGAAATCTATAAGTGAGGAGAGTGAGTTCCCATGATGGTTTAACTCACACGGGACATGTTACCAGGTGAACAGTATAAGTGAGGAGAGCGTGTTCCACTGATGGTTTAATATACGTGGGAAATGTCACCAGGTGAACAGTATAAGTGAGGAGAGTGTGTTGCCCTGATGGTTTAATATTCACAGGACATGTTACCTGGTGAAGAGTATAAGTGAGGAGAGTGTGTTCCCCTGATGGTTTAATATACACAGGACATGTTACTAGGTGAAAAGTATAAGTGAGGAGAGTGTGTTCCCCAGATGGCTTAATATGCACGGGACATGTTACCAGGTGAACAGTATAAGTGAGGAGAGTGAGTTCCCCTGATGGCTTAATATACACGAGACATGTTACCAGGTGAACAGTATATGTGAGGAGAGTGTGTTGACCTGATGATTTAATATAAACTGGACATGTTACCAGGTGAACAGTATAAGTGAGGAGAGTGAGTTCCTCTGATGGCTTAATATACACGAGACATGTTACCAGGTAAACAGTATAAGTGAGGAGAGTGTGTTCCCCTGATGGTTTAATATACACAGGACATGTTACCAGGTGAACAGTATAAGTGAGGAGAGTGTGTTCCCCTGATGGTTTAATATACACGGGACACGTTACCTGATGAAGAGTATAAGTGAGGAGAGTGTGTTCCCCTGATGGTTTAATGCACACGGGATATGTCACCAGGTGAAGAGTATAAGTGAGGAGAGTGTGTTCCCCTGATGGTTTAACATACACGGGACATTTTACCAGGTGAACAGTAAAAGTGAGGAGATTGTGTTCCCCTGATTGTTTAACATACACGGGACATGTTACCAGGTGAACAGTATAAGTGAGGAGAGTGTGTTCCCCTGATGGTTTAATATACATGGGACATGTCACCAGGTGAACAGTAGAAGTAAGGAGAGTGTGTTCCCCTGATGGTTTAATATACACGGGACATGTTACCAGGTGAACAGTATAAGTGAGGAGAGTTTGTTGCCCTGATGGTTTAATATACACGGGACATGTTACCAGGTGAACAGAATAGTGAGGAGAGTGTTTTCCCCTGATGGTTTAATGCGCACGGGACATGTTACCAGGTGAAAAGTATAAGTGAGGAGTGTGTGTTCCCCTGATTGTTTAATGCAAACGGGACACGTCACCAGGTGAACAGTATAAGTGAGGGGAGTGTGTTCCCCTGATTGTTTAATGCACACGGGACACGTCACCAGGTGAACAGTATAAGTGAGGAGAGTGTGTTCCCCTGATAGTTTAATACACACGGGACATGTCACCAGGTGAAAAGTATAAGTGAGGAGAGTCTGTTCCCCTGATTGTTTAATACACACGGGACATGTTACCAGGTGAACAGTATAAGTGAGGAGAGTGTGTTCCCCTACTGGTTTAATACACACGGGACATGTCACCAGGTGAAAAGTATAAGTGAGGAGAGTCTGTTCCCCTGATTGTTTAATACACACGGGACATGTTACCAGGTGAACAGTATAAGTGAGGTGAGTGTGTTCCCCTGATGGTTTAATATACACGGGACATGTTACCAGCTGAACAGTAGAAGTGAGGAGAGTGTGTTCCCCTGATTGTTTAATACGCACGGGACATGTTACCAGATGAACAGTATAAGTGAGGAGAGTGTGTTCCCCTGATTGTTTAATACACATGGGACATGTCACCAGGTGAACAGAATAAGTGAGGAGAGTGTGTTCCCCTGAATGTTTAATGCACACGGGACATGTTACCAGTTGAAATCTATAAGTGAGGAGAGTGAGTTCCCATGATGGTTTAACTTACACGGGACATGTTATCAGGTGAACAGTATAAGTGAGGAGAGGGTGTTCCACTGATGGTTTAATATACGCGGGACATGTCACCAGGCGAAGAGTATAAGTGAGCAGAGTGTGTTCCCCAGATGGCTTAATATGCACGGGACATGTTACCAGGTGAACAGTATAAGTGAGGAGAATGAGTTCCCCTGATGATTTAATATACACGGGACATGTTACCAGGTGAAGAGCAGAAGTGAGGAGAGTGTGTTCCCCTGATTGTTTAATATACACAGGACATGTTACTAGGTGAACAGTATAAGTGAGGAGATTGTGTTCCCCTGATTGTTTAATACACACGGGACATGTTACCAGGTGAACAGAATAGTGAGGAGAGTGTTTTCCCCTGATGGTTTAATGCGCACGGGACATGTTACCAGGTGAACAGTATAAGTGAGGAGAGTGTGTTGCCCTGATGGTTTAATACGCAAGGGACATGTCACCAGGTGAACAGTATAAGAGAGGAGAGTGTGTTCCCCTGATGGTTTAATATAAACGGGACATGTTACCAGGTGAACAGTATAAGTGAGGAGAGTGTGTTGCCCTGATTATTTAATATACACGGGACATGTTACCAGGTGAACAGTATAAGTGTGGAGAGTGTGTTCCCCTGATGGTTTAATATATACGGGACATGTTACCAGGTGAACAGTATAAGTGTGGAGAGTGTGTTCCCCTGATGGTTTAATATACACAGGACATGTTACCAGGTGAACAGTATAAGTGAGGAGAGTGTGTTGCCCTGATGGTTTAATATACACAGGACATGTTACCATTTGAAGAGTAGAAGTGAGGAGAGTGTGTTCCCCTGATGGTTTAATATGCACGGGACATGTTACCAGGTGAACAGTATAAGTGAGGAGAGTGAGTTCCTCTGATGGCTTAATATACACGAGACATGTTACCAGGTAAACAGTATAAGTGAGGAGAGTGTGTTCCCCTGATGGTTTAATATACACAGGACATGTTACCAGGTGAACAGTATAAGTGAGGAGAGTGTGTTCCCCTGATGGTTTAATATACACGGGACACGTTACCTGATGAAGAGTATAAGTGAGGAGAGTGTGTTCCCCTGATGGTTTAATGCACACGGGATATGTCACCAGGTGAAGAGTATAAGTGAGGAGAGTGTGTTCCCCTGATGGTTTAACATACACGGGACATTTTACCAGGTGAACAGTAAAAGTGAGGAGATTGTGTTCCCCTGATTGTTTAACATACACGGGACATGTTACCAGGTGAACAGTATAAGTGAGGAGAGTGTGTTCCCCTGATGGTTTAATATACATGGGACATGTCACCAGGTGAACAGTAGAAGTAAGGAGAGTGTGTTCCCCTGATGGTTTAATATACACGGGACATGTTACCAGGTGAACAGTATAAGTGAGGAGAGTTTGTTGCCCTGATGGTTTAATATACACGGGACATGTTACCAGGTGAACAGAATAGTGAGGAGAGTGTTTTCCCCTGATGGTTTAATGCGCACGGGACATGTTACCAGGTGAAAAGTATAAGTGAGGAGTGTGTGTTCCCCTGATTGTTTAATGCAAACGGGACACGTCACCAGGTGAACAGTATAAGTGAGGGGAGTGTGTTCCCCTGATTGTTTAATGCACACGGGACACGTCACCAGGTGAACAGTATAAGTGAGGAGAGTGTGTTCCCCTGATAGTTTAATACACACGGGACATGTCACCAGGTGAAAAGTATAAGTGAGGAGAGTCTGTTCCCCTGATTGTTTAATACACACGGGACATGTTACCAGGTGAACAGTATAAGTGAGGAGAGTGTGTTCCCCTACTGGTTTAATACACACGGGACATGTCACCAGGTGAAAAGTATAAGTGAGGAGAGTCTGTTCCCCTGATTGTTTAATACACACGGGACATGTTACCAGGTGAACAGTATAAGTGAGGTGAGTGTGTTCCCCTGATGGTTTAATATACACGGGACATGTTACCAGCTGAACAGTAGAAGTGAGGAGAGTGTGTTCCCCTGATTGTT
The DNA here is from genome assembly GCF_036365525.1 of Heterodontus francisci. Taxonomy (NCBI): domain Eukaryota; kingdom Metazoa; phylum Chordata; class Chondrichthyes; order Heterodontiformes; family Heterodontidae; genus Heterodontus; species Heterodontus francisci. Next base: position 1,656,451 of record NW_027141565.1, read on the forward strand.
TAATACGCACGGGACATGTTACCAGATGAACAGTATAAGTGAGGAGAGTGTGTTCCCCTGATTGTTTAATACACATGGGACATGTCACCAGGTGAACAGAATAAGTGAGGAGAGTGTGTTCCCCTGAATGTTTAATGCACACGGGACATGTTACCAGTTGAAATCTATAAGTGAGGAGAGTGAGTTCCCATGATGGTTTAACTTACACGGGACATGTTATCAGGTGAACAGTATAAGTGAGGAGAGGGTGTTCCACTGATGGTTTAATATACGCGGGACATGTCACCAGGCGAAGAGTATAAGTGAGCAGAGTGTGTTCCCCAGATGGCTTAATATGCACGGGACATGTTACCAGGTGAACAGTATAAGTGAGGAGAATGAGTTCCCCTGATGATTTAATATACACGGGACATGTTACCAGGTGAAGAGCAGAAGTGAGGAGAGTGTGTTCCCCTGATTGTTTAATATACACAGGACATGTTACTAGGTGAACAGTATAAGTGAGGAGATTGTGTTCCCCTGATTGTTTAATACACACGGGACATGTTACCAGGTGAACAGAATAGTGAGGAGAGTGTTTTCCCCTGATGGTTTAATGCGCACGGGACATGTTACCAGGTGAACAGTATAAGTGAGGAGAGTGTGTTGCCCTGATGGTTTAATACGCAAGGGACATGTCACCAGGTGAACAGTATAAGAGAGGAGAGTGTGTTCCCCTGATGGTTTAATATAAACGGGACATGTTACCAGGTGAACAGTATAAGTGAGGAGAGTGTGTTGCCCTGATTATTTAATATACACGGGACATGTTACCAGGTGAACAGTATAAGTGTGGAGAGTGTGTTCCCCTGATGGTTTAATATATACGGGACATGTTACCAGGTGAACAGTATAAGTGTGGAGAGTGTGTTCCCCTGATGGTTTAATATACACAGGACATGTTACCAGGTGAACAGTATAAGTGAGGAGAGTGTGTTGCCCTGATGGTTTAATATACACAGGACATGTTACCATTTGAAGAGTAGAAGTGAGGAGAGTGTGTTCCCCTGATGGTTTAATATGCACGGGACATGTTACCAGGTGAACAGTATAAGTGAGGAGAGTGTGTTGCCCTGATGGTTTAATATACACAGGACATGTTACCATTTGAAGAGTAGAAGTGAGGAGTGTGTGTTCCCCTGATGGTTTAATACACACGGGATATGTTACCATATGAACAGTATAAGTGAGCAGAGTTTGTTCCCCTGATGGTTCATATACACAGGACATGTTACCAGGTAAACAGTATAAGTGAGGAGAGTGTGTTCCCCTTATGGTTTAATACACACAGGACATGTTACCAGGTAAACAGTATAAGTAAGGAGAGTGTGTTCCCCTGATGGTTTAATATACACGGGACATGTTACCAGGTGAACAGTATAAGTGAGCAGAGTTTGTTCCCCTGATGGTTCATATACACAGGACATGTTACCAGGTAAACAGTATAAGTGAGGAGAGTGTGTTCCCCTTATGGTTTAATACACACAGGACATGTTACCAGGTAAACAGTATAAGTGAGGAGAGTGTGTTCCCCTGATGGTTTAATATACACGGGACATGTTACCAGGTGAACAGTATAAGTGAGCAGAGTTTGTTCCCCTGATGGTTTAATATACACAGGACATGTTACCAGGTAAACAGTATAAGTGAGGAAAGTGTGTTCCCCTGATGGTTTAATACACACAGGACATGTTACCAGGTAAACAGTATAAGTGAGGAGAGTGTGTTCCCCTGATGGTTTAATATACACAAGACATGTTACCAGGTGAACAGTATAAGTGAAGAGAGTATGTTCCCCTGATGGTTTAATATACATAGGACATGTTACCAGGTGAACAGTATAAGTGAGGAGAGTGTGTTCCCCTGATGGTTTAATTCTCACGGGACATGTTACCAGGTAAACAGTATAAGTGAGGAGAGAGTGTTCCCCTGATGGTTTAATATACACAAGACATGTTACCAGGTGAACAGTATAAGTGAAGAGAGTATGTTCCCCTGATGGTTTAATATACACAGGACATGTCACCTGGTGAACAGTATAAGTGAGGAGATTGTGTTCCCCTGATTGTTTAATGCACACAGGACATGTTACCAGGTGAACAGTATATGTGAGGAGAGTGTGTTCCCCTGATGGTTTAATACACACAGGACATGTTACCAGGTAAACAGTATAAGTGAGGAGAGTGTGTTCCCCTGATGGTTTAATATACACAAGACATGTTACCAGGTGAACAGTATAAGTGAAGAGAGTATGTTCCCCTGATGGTTTAATATACACAGGACATGTTACCAGGTGAACAGTATAAGTGAGGAGAGTGTGTTCCCCTGATTGTTTAATGCACACGGGACATGTTACCAGGTAAACAGTATAAGTGAGGAGACTGTGTTCCCCTGATGGTTTAATATACACAAGACATGTTACCAGGTGAAGAGTATAAGTGAAGAGAGTATGTTCCCCTGATGGTTTAATATACACAGGACATGTCACCTGGTGAACAGTATAAGTGAGGAGAGTGTGTTCCCCTGATTGTTTAATACACACGGGACATGTCACCAGTTGAACAGTGTAAGTGAGGAGAGTGTGTTCCCCTGATTGTTTATTGCACACGGGACATGTTACCAGATGAACAGTATAAGTGAGGAGAGTGTGTTCCCCTGATTGTTTAATACACATGGGACATGTCACCAGGTGAACAGAATAAGTGAGGAGAGTGAGTTCCCCTGATGGTTTAATATACGCGGGACATGTCACCAGGTGAACAGTATAAGTGAGCAGAGTGTGTTCCCCTGATGGTTTAATATTCACAGGACATGTCACTAGGTGAAAAGTATAAGTGAGGAGAGTGTGTTCCCCAGATGGCTTAATATGCTCGGGACATGTTACCAGGTGAACAGTATAAGTGAGGAGAGTGAGTTCCCCTGATGGTTTAATATACACAAGACATGTTACCAGGTGAACAGTATAAGTGAGGAGAGTGTGTTCCCCTGATGGTTTAATAAACTTGGGACATGTTACCAGGTGAACAGTATAAGTGAGGAGAGTGTGTTCCCTTGATGGTTTAAAATACACGGGACACGTTACCTGATGAAGAGTATAAGTGAGGAGAGTGTGTTCCCCTGATTGTTTAATGCACGCGGGACATGTCACCAGGTGAACAGTATAAGTGAGGAGAGTGTATTCCCCTGATGGTTTTATGCGCACGGGTCATGTCACCAGGTGAAGAGTATAAGTGAGGAGTGTGTGTTCCCCTGATGGTTTCATATACACGGGACATTTTACCAGGTGAACAGTATCAGTGAGGAGATTGTGTTCCCCTGATGGTTTAATATACACGGGACATGTTACCAGGTGAACAGTATAGATGAGGAGATTGTGTTCCCCTGATGGTTTCATATACACGGGACATGTTACCAGCTCTAGAGTAGAAGTGAGGAGAGTATGTTCCCCTGATTGTTTAATGAACACGGGACATGTCACCAGGTGAACAGTATAAGTGAGGAGAGTGTGTTCCCCTGATTGTTTAATGAACACGGGACATGAAACCAGGTGAACAGTATAAGTGAGGAGAGTGTGTTCCCCTGATTGTTTAATGAACACGGGACATGTCACCAGGTGAACAGTATAAGTGAGGAGATTGTGTTCCCGTGATTGTTTAATTCACACGGGACATGTTACCAGGTGAACAGAATAGTGAGGAGAGTGTTTTCCCATGATGGTTTAATGCACACGGGACATGTTACCAGGTGAACAGTATAAGTGAGGAGAGTGTGTTCCCTGATTGTTTAATGCACACGGGACATGTTACCTGATGAACAGTATAAGTGAGGAGAGTGTGTTCCTCGGATTATGTAATGCACACGGGACATGTTACCAGGTGAACAGTATCAGTGAGGAGAGTGTGTTCCCCTATTGGTTTCTTATACATGGGACATGTTACCAGGTGAACAGTATAAGTGAAGAGAGTGTGTTCCCCTGATGGTTTAATATACACAGGACATGTTACCAGGTGAACAGTATAAGTGAGGAGTGTGTGTTCCCCTGATTGTTTAATACACACGGGACATGTTACCAGATGAACAGTATAAGTGAGGAGAGTGTGTTCCCCTGATTGTTTAATACGCACGGTACATGTTACCAGGTGAACAGAATAGTGAGGAGAGTGTTTTCCCCTGATGGTTTAATATACACGGGACATGTTACCTGGTGAAGAGTATAAGTGAGGATAGTGTGTTCCCCTGATGGTTTAATAAACACAGGACATGTTACCAGGTGAACAGTATAAGTGAGGAGAGTGTGTTGCCCTGATGGTTTAATACGCAAGGGACATGTCACCAGGTGAACAGTATAAGTGAGGAGAGTGTGTTCCCCTGATGGTTTAATATACACGGGACATGTTACCAGGTGAACAGTATAAGTGAGGAGAGTGTGTTGCCCTGATTATTTAATATACACGGGACATGTTACCAGGTGAACAGTATAAGTGAGGAGAGTGTGTTCCCCTGATGGTTTAATATATACGGGACATGTTACCAGGTGAACAGTATAAGTGAGGAGAGGGTGTTCCCCTGATGGTTTAATATACACGGGACATGTTACCAGGTGAACAGTATAAGTGAGGAGAGTGTGTTCCCCTGATGGTTTAATATACACGGGACATGTTACCAGGTGAACAGTATAAGTGAGGAGAGTGTGTTGCCCTGATGGTTTAATATACACAGGACATGTTACCATTTGAAGAGTAGAAGTGAGGAGAGTGTGTTCCCCTGATGGTTTAATATACACGGGACATGTTACCAGGTGAACAGTATAAGTGAGGAGAGTGTGTTGCCCTGATGGTTTATTATACACAGGACATGTTACCATTTGAAGAGTAGAAGTGAGGAGTGTGTGTTCCCCTGATGGTTTAATACACACGGGATATGTTACCAAATGAACAGTATAAGTGAGGAGAGTGTGTTCCCCAAATGGTTTAATGCACACAGGACATGTTACCGTGTGAACAGTATAAGTGAGCAGAGTTTGTTCCCCTGATGGTTTAATATACACAGGACATGTTACCAGGTAAACAGTATAAGTGAGGAGAGTGTGTTCCCCTGATGGTTTAATATACACGGGACATATTACCAGGTGAACAGTATCAGTGAGCAGAGTTTGTTCCCCTGATGGTTTAATATACACAGGACATGTTACCAGGTAAACAGTATAAGTGAGGAGAGTGTGTTCCCCTGATGGTTTAATACACACAGGACATGTTACCAGGTAAACAGTATAAGTGAGGAGAGTGTGTTCCCCTGATGGTTTAATATACACAAGACATGTTACCAGGTGAACAGTATAAGTGAAGAGAGTATGTTCCCCTGATGGTTTAATATACACAGGACATGTTACCAGGTGAACAGTATAAGTGAGGAGAGTGTGTTCCCCTGATTGTTTAATTCACACGGGACATGTTACCAGGTGAACAGAATAGTGAGGAGAGTGTTTTCCCATGATGGTTCAATGCACACGGGACATGTTACCAGGTGAACAGTATAAGTAAGTAGAGTGTGTTCCCCTGATTGATTAATACGCATGGGACATGTTACCAGGTGAACAGTATAAGTGAGGAGAGTGTGTTCCCTGATTGTTTAATGCACACGGGACATGTTACCAGATGAACAGTATAAGTGAGGAGAGTGTGTTCCCCGGATTTTGTAATGCACACGGGACATGTTACCATGTGAACAGTATAAGTGAGGAGAGTGTGTTCCCTGATGGTTTCTTATACATGGGACATGTTACCAGGTGAACAGTATAAGTGAAGAGAGTGTGTTCCCCTGATGGTTTAATATACACAGGACATGTTACCAGGTGAACAGTATAAGTGAGGAGTGTGTGTTCCCCTGATTGTTTAATACACACGGGACATGTTACCAGATGAACTGTATAAGTGAGGAGAGTGTTTTCCCCTGATTGTTTAATACGCACGGTACATGTTACCAGGTGAACAGAATAGTGAGGAGAGTGTTTTCCCCTGATGGTTTAATATACACGGGACATGTTACCTGGTGAAGAGTATAAGTGAGGAGAGTGTGTTCCCCTGATGGTTTAATAAACACAGGACATGTTACCAGGTGAACAGTATAAGTGAGGAGAGTGTGTTGCCCTGATGGTTTAATACGCAAGGGACATGTCACCAGGTGAACAGTATAAGTGAGGAGAGTGTGTTCCCCTGATGGTTTAATATACACGGGACATGTTACCAGGTGAACAGTATAAGTGAGGAGAGTGTGTTGCCCTGATTATTTAATATACACGGGACATGTTACCAGTTGAACAGTATAAGTGAGGAGAGTGTGTTCCCCTGATGGTTTAATATATACGGGACATGTTACCAGGTGAACAGTATAAGTGAGGAGAGTGTGTTCCCCTGATGGTTTAATATACACGGGACATGTTACCAGGTGAACAGTATAAGTGAGGAGAGTGTGTTCCCCTGATGGTTTAATATACACGGGACATGTTACCAGGTGAACAGTATAATTGAGGAGAGTGTGTTGCCCTGATGGTTTAATATACACAGGACATGTTACCATTTGAAGAGTAGAAGTGAGGAGAGTGTGTTCCCCTGATGGTTTAATATACACGGGACATGTTACCAGGTGAACAGTATAAGTGAGGAGAGTGTGTTGCCCTGATGGTTTAATATACACAGGACATGTTACCATTTGAAGAGTAGAAGTGAGGAGTGTGCGTTCCCCTGATGGTTTAATACACACGGGATATGTTACCATATGAACAGTATAAGTGAGGAGAGTGTGTTCCCCAAATGGTTTAATGCACACAGGACATGTTACCGTGTGAACAGTATAAGTGAGCAGAGTTTGTTCCCCTGATGGTTTAATATACACAGGACATGTTACCAGGTAAACAGTATAAGTGAGGAGAGTGTGTTCCCCTGATGGTTTAATACACACAGGACATGTTACCAGGTAAACAGTATAAGTGAGGAGAGTGTGTTCCCCTGATGGTTTAATATACACAAGACATGTTACAAGGTGAACAGTATAAGTGAAGAGAGTATGTTCCCCTGATGGTTTAATATACACAGGACATGTTACCAGGTGAACAGTATAAGTGAGGAGAGTGTGTTCCCCTGATTGTTTAATGCACGCGGGACATGTCACCAGGTGAACAGTATAAGTGAGGAGAGTGTATTCCCCTGATGGTTTTATGCGCACGGGACATGTCACCAGGTGAAGAGTATAAGTGAGGAGTGTGTGTTCCCCTGATGGTTTCATATACACGGGACATTTTACCAGGTGAACAGTATAAGTGAGGAGATTGTGTTCCCCTGATGGTTTAATATACACGGGACATGTTACCAGGTGAACAGTATAAGTGAGCAGAGTTTGTTCCCCTGATGGTTTAATATACACAGGACATGTTACCAGGTAAACAGTATAAGTGAGGAGAGTGTGTTCCCCTGATGGTTTAATACACACAGGACATGTTACCAGGTAAACAGTATAAGTGAGGAGAGTGTGTTCCCCTGATGGTTTAATATACACGGGACATGTTACCAGGTAAACAGTATAAGTGAGCAGAGTTTGTTCCCCTGATGGTTTAATATACACAGGACATGTTACCAGGTGAACAGTATAAGTGAGCAGAGTTTGTTCCCCTGATGGTTTAATATACACAGGACATGTTACCAGGTAAACAGTATAAGTGAGGAGAGTGTGTTCCCCTGATTGTTTAATGTACACAGGACATGTTACCAGGTAAACAGTATAAGTGAGGAGAGTGTGTTCCCCTGATGGTTTAATATACACAAGACATGTTACCAGGTGAACAGTATAAGTGAAGAGAGTATGTTCCCCTGATGGTTTAATATACACAGGACATGTTACCAGGTGAACAGTATAAGTGAGGAGAGTGTGTTCCCCTGATTGTTTAATGCACGCGGGACGTGTCACCAGGTGAACAGTATAAGTGAGGAGAGTGTATTCCCCTGATGGTTTTATGCGCACGGGACATGTCACCAGGTGAAGAGTATAAGTGAGGAGTGTGTGTTCCCCTGATGGTTTCATATACACGGGACATGTTACCAGGTGAACAGTATAAGTGAGGAGAGTGTGTTCCCCTGATGGTTTAATAAACACAGGACATGTTACCAGGTGAACAGTATAAGTGAGGAGAATGTGTTCCCCTGATGGTTTAATACACACTGGACATGTTTCCAGGTGAACAGTATATGTGAGGAGAGTGTGTTCCCCTGATAGTTTAATATACACGGGACATGTTACCAGCTCTAGAGTAGAAGTGAGGAGAGTATGTTCCCCTGATTGTTTAATGAACACGGGACATGTCACCAGGTGAACAGTATAAGTGAGGAGAGTGTGTTCCCCTGATTGTTTAATGAACACGGGACATGAAACCAGGTGAACAGTATAAGTGAGGAGAGTGTGTTCCCCTGATTGTTTAATGAACACGGGACATGTCACCAGGTGAACAGTATAAGTGAGGAGATTGTGTTCCCGTGATTGTTTAATTCACACGGGACATGTTACCAGGTGAACAGAATAGTGAGGAGAGTGTTTTCCCATGATGGTTTAATGCACACGGGACATGTTACCAGGTGAACAGTATAAGTGAGGAGAGTGTGTTCCCTGATTGTTTAATGCACACGGGACATGTTACCAGATGAACAGTATAAGTGAGGAGAGTGTGTTCCTCGGATTTTGTAATGCACACGGGACATGTTACCAGGTGAACAGTATCAGTGAGGAGAGTGTGTTCCCATATTGGTTTCTTATACATGGGACATGTTACCAGGTGAACAGTATAAGTGAAGAGAGTGTGTTCCCCTGATGGTTTAATATACACAGGACATGTTACCAGGTGAACAGTATAAGTGAGGAGTGTGTGTTCCCCTGATTGTTTAATACACACGGGACATGTTACCAGATGAACAGTATAAGTGAGGAGAGTGTGTTCCCCTGATTGTTTAATACGCACGGTACATGTTACCAGGTGAACAGAATAGTGAGGAGAGTGTTTTCCCCTGATGGTTTAATATACACGGGACATGTTACCTGGTGAAGAGTATAAGTGAGGAGAGTGTGTTCCCCTGATGGTTTAATAAACACAGGACATGTTACCAGGTGAACAGTATAAGTGAGGAGAGTGTGTTGCCCTGATGGTTTAATACGCAAGGGACATGTCACCAGGTGAACAGTATAAGTGAGGAGAGTGTGTTCCCCTGATGGTTTAATATACACGGGACATGTTACCAGGTGAACAGTATAAGTGAGGAGAGTGTGTTGCCCTGATTATTTAATATACACGGGACATGTTACCAGGTGAACAGTATAAGTGAGGAGAGTGTGTTCCCCTGATGGTTTAATATATACGGGACATGTTACCAGGTGAACAGTATAAGTGAGGAGACGGTGTTCCCCTGATGGTTTAATATATACGGGACATGTTACCAGGTGAACAGTATAAGTGAGGAGAGTGTGTTCCCCTGATGGTTTAATATACACGGGACATGTTACCAGGTGAACAGTATAAGTGAGGAGAGTGTGTTGCCCTGATGGTTTAATATACACAGGACATGTTACCATTTGAAGAGTAGAAGTGAGGAGAGTGTGTTCCCCTGATGGTTTAATATACACGGGACATGTTACCAGGTGAACAGTATAAGTGAGGAGAGTGTGTTGCCCTGATGGTTTAATATACACAGGATATGTTACCATTTGAAGAGTAGAAGTGAGGATTGTGTGTTCCCCTGATGGTTTAATACACACGGGATATGTTACCATGTGAACAGTATAAGTGAGGAGAGTGTGTTCCCCAAATGGTTTAATGCACACAGGACATGTTACCGTGTGAACAGTATAAGTGAGCAGAGTTTGTTCCCCTGATGGTTTAATATACACAGGACATGTTACCAGGTAAACAGTATAAGTGAGGAGAGTGTGTTCCCCTGATGGTTTAGTACACACAGGACATGTTACCAGGTAAACAGTATAAGTGAGGAGAGTGTGTTCCCCTGATGGTTTAATATACACGGGACATATTACCAGGTGAACAGTATCAGTGAGCAGAGTTTGTTCCCCTGATGGTTTAATATACACAGGACATGTTACCAGGTGAACAGTATAAGTGAGGAGAGTGTGTTCCCCTGATGGTTTAATACACACAGGACATGTTACCAGGTAAACAGTATAAGTGAGGAGAGTGTGTTCCCCTGATGGTTTAATATACACAAGACATGTTACCAGGTGAACAGTATAAGTGAAGAGAGTATGTTCCCCTGATGGTTTAATATACACAGGACATGTTACCAGGTGAACAGTATAAGTGAGGAGAGTGTGTTCCCCTGATTGTTTAATTCACACGGGACATGTTACCAGGTGAACAGAATAGTGAGGAGAGTGTTTTCCCATGATGGTTTAATGCACACGGGACATGTTACCAGGTGAACAGTATAAGTAAGTAGAGTGTGTTCCCCTGATTGATTAATACGCATGGGACATGTTACCAGGTGAACAGTATAAGTGAGGAGAGTGTGTTCCCTGATTGTTTAATGCACACGGGACATGTTACCAGATGAACAGTATAAGTGAGGAGAGTGTGTTCCCCGGATTTTGTAATGCACACGGGACATGTTACCAGGTGAACAGTATAAGTGAGGAGAGTGTGTTCCCCTGATGGTTTCTTATACATGGGACATGTTACCAGGTGAACAGTATAAGTGAAGAGAGTGTGTTCCCCTGATGGTTTAATATACACAGGACATGTTACCAGGTGAACAGTATAAGTGAGGAGTGTGTGTTCCCCTGATTGTTTAATACACACGGGACATGTTACCAGATGAACTGTATAAGTGAGGAGAGTGTTTTCCCCTGATTGTTTAATACGCACGGTACATGTTACCAGGTGAACAGAATAGTGAGGAGAGTGTTTTCCCCTGATGGTTTAATATACACGGGACATGTTACCTGGTGAAGAGTATAAGTGAGGAGAGTGTGTTCCCCTGATGGTTTCATAAACACAGGACATGTTACCAGGTGAACAGTATAAGTGAGGAGAGTGTGTTGCCCTGATGGTTTAATACGCAAGGGACATGTCACCAGGTGAACAGTATAAGTGAGGAGAGTGTGTTCCCCTGATGGTTTAATATACACGGGACATGTTACCAGGTGAACAGTATAAGTGAGGAGAGTGTGTTGCCCTGATTATTTAATATACACGGGACATGTTACCAGTTGAACAGTATAAGTGAGGAGAGTGTGTTCGCCTGATGGTTTAATATATACGGGACATGTTACCAGGTGAACAGTATAAGTGAGGAGAGTGTGTTCCCCTGATGGTTTAATATACACGGGACATGTTACCAGGTGAACAGTATAAGTGAGGAGAGTGTGTTCCCCTGATGGTTTAATATACACGGGACATGTTACCAGGTGAACAGTATAAGTGAGGAGAGTGTGTTGCCCTGATGGTTTAATATACACAGGACATGTTACCATTTGAAGAGTAGAAGTGAGGAGAGTGTGTTCCCCTGATGGTTTAATATACACGGGACATGTTACCAGGTGAACAGTATAAGTGAGGAGAGTGTGTTGCCCTGATGGTTTAATATACACAGGACATGTTACCATTTGAAGAGTAGAAGTGAGGAGTGTGCGTTCCCCTGATGGTTTAATACACACGGGATATGTTACCATATGAACAGTATAAGTGAGGAGAGTGTGTTCCCCAAATGGTTTAATGCACACAGGACATGTTACCGTGTGAACAGTATAAGTGAGCAGAGTTTGTTCCCCTGATGGTTTAATATACACAGGACATGTTACCAGGTAAACAGTATAAGTGAGGAGAGTGTGTTCCCCTGATGGTTTAATACACACAGGACATGTTACCAGGTAAACAGTATAAGTGAGGAGAGTGTGTTCCCCTGATGGTTTAATATACACAAGACATGTTACCAGGTGAACAGTATAAGTGAAGAGAGTATGTTCCCCTGATGGTTTAATATACACAGGACATGTTACCAGGTGAACAGTATAAGTGAGGAGAGTGTGTTCCCCTGATTGTTTAATTCACACGGGACATGTTACCAGGTGAACAGAATAGTGAGGAGAGTGTTTTCCCATGATGGTTTAATGCACACGGGACATGTTACCAGGTGAACAGTATAAGTAAGTAGAGTGTGTTCCCCTGATTGATTAATACGCATGGGACATGTTACCAGGTGAACAGTATAAGTGAGGAGAGTGTGTTCCCTGATTGTTTAATGCACACGGGACATGTTACCAGATGAACAGTATAAGTGAGGAGAGTGTGTTCCCCGGATTTTGTAATGCACACGGGACATGTTACCAGGTGAACAGTATAAGTGAGGAGAGTGTGTTCCCCTGATGGTTTCTTATACATGGGACATGTTACCAGGTGAACAGTATAAGTGAAGAGAGTGTGTTCCCCTGATGGTTTAATATACACAGGACATGTTACCAGGTGAACAGTATAAGTGAGGAGTGTGTGTTCCCCTGATTGTTTAATACACACGGGACATGTTACCAGATGAACTGTATAAGTGAGGAGAGTGTTTTCCCCTGATTGTTTAATACGCACGGTACATGTTACCAGGTGAACAGAATAGTGAGGAGAGTGTTTTCCCCTGATGGTTTAATATACACGGGACATGTTACCTGGTGAAGAGTATAAGTGAGGAGAGTGTGTTCCCCTGATGGTTTCATAAACACAGGACATGTTACCAGGTGAACAGTATAAGTGAGGAGAGTGTGTTGCCCTGATGGTTTAATACGCAAGGGACATGTCACCAGGTGAACAGTATAAGTGAGGAGAGTGTGTTCCCCTGATGGTTTAATATACACGGGACATGTTACCAGGTGAACAGTATAAGTGAGGAGAGTGTGTTGCCCTGATTATTTAATATACACGGGACATGTTACCAGTTGAACAGTATAAGTGAGGAGAGTGTGTTCGCCTGATGGTTTAATATATACGGGACATGTTACCAGGTGAACAGTATAAGTGAGGAGAGTGTGTTCCCCTGATGGTTTAATATACACGGGACATGTTACCAGGTGAACAGTATAAGTGAGGAGAGTGTGTTCCCCTGATGGTTTAATATACACGGGACATGTTACCAGGTGAACAGTATAAGTGAGGAGAGTGTGTTGCCCTGATGGTTTAATATACACAGGACATGTTACCATTTGAAGAGTAGAAGTGAGGAGAGTGTGTTCCCCTGATGGTTTAATATACACGGGACATGTTACCAGGTGAACAGTATAAGTGAGGAGAGTGTGTTGCCCTGATGGTTTAATATACACAGGACATGTTACCATTTGAAGAGTAGAAGTGAGGAGTGTGCGTTCCCCTGATGGTTTAATACACACGGGATATGTTACCATATGAACAGTATAAGTGAGGAGAGTGTGTTCCCCAAATGGTTTAATGCACACAGGACATGTTACCGTGTGAACAGTATAAGTGAGCAGAGTTTGTTCCCCTGATGGTTTAATATACACAGGACATGTTACCAGGTAAACAGTATAAGTGAGGAGAGTGTGTTCCCCTGATGGTTTAATACACACAGGACATGTTACCAGGTAAACAGTATAAGTGAGGAGAGTTTGTTCCCCTGATGGTTTAATATACACGGGACATGTTACCAGGTGAACAGTATAAGTGAGCAGAGTTTGTTCCCCTGATGGTTTAATATACACAGGACATGTTACCAGGTAAACAGTATAAGTGAGGAGAGTGTGTTCCCCTGATGGTTTAATACACACAGGACATGTTACCAGGTAAACAGATTAAGTGAGGAGAGTGTGTTCCCCTGATGGTTTAATATACACAAGACATGTTACCAGGTGAACAGTATAAGTGAAGAGAGTATGTTCCCCTGATGGTTTAATATACACAGGACATGTTACCAGGTGAACAGTATAAGTGAGGAGAGTGTGTTCCCCTGATTGTTTAATGCACACGGGACATGTTACCAGGTAAACAGTATAAGTGAGGAGAGTGTGTTCCCCTGATGGTTTAATATACTCAAGACATGTTACCAGGTGAACAGTATAAGTGAAGAGAGTATGTTCCCCTGATGGTTTAATATACACAGGACATGTCACCTGGTGAACAGTATAAGTGAGGAGATTGTGTTCCCCTGATTGTTTAATGCACACAGGACATGTTACCAGGTAAACAGTATAAGTGAGGAGACTGTGTTCCCCTGATGGTTTAATATACACAAGACATGTTACCAGGTGAAGAGTATAAGTGAGGAGAGTGTGTTCCCCTGATGGTTTCATATACACGGGACATGTTACCAGGTGAACAGTATAAGTGAGCAGAGTTTGTTCCCCTGATGGTTTAATATACACAGGACATGTTACCAGGTAAACAGTATAAGTGAGGAGAGTGTGTTCCCCTGATGGTTTAATACACACAGGACATGTTACCAGGTAAACAGTATAAGTGAGGAGAGTGTGTTCCCCTGATGGTTTAATATACACGGGACATGTTACCAGGTGAACAGTATAAGTGAGCAGAGTTTGTTCCCCTGATGGTTTAATATACACAGGACATGTTACCAGGTAAACAGTATAAGTGAGGAGAGTGTGTTCCCCTGATGGTTTAATACACACAGGACATGTTACCAGGTAAACAGTATAAGTGAGGAGAGTGTGTTCCCCTGATGGTTTAATATACACAAGACATGTTACCAGGTGAACAGTATAAGTGAAGAGAGTATGTTCCCCTGATGGTTTAATATACACAGGACATGTTACCAGGTGAACAGTATAAGTGAGGAGAGTGTGTTCCCCTGATTGTTTAATGCACACGGGACATGTTACCAGTTGAACAGTATAAGTGAGGAGAGTGTGTTCCCCTGATGGTTTAATATATACGGGACATGTTACCAGGTGAACAGTATAAGTGAGGAGAGTGTGTTCCCCTGATGGTTTAATATACACGGGACATGTTACCAGGTGAACAGTATAAGTGAGGAGAGTGTGTTCCCCTGATGGTTTAATATACACGGGACATGTTACCAGGTGAACAGTATAAGTGAGGAGAGTGTGTTGCCCTGATGGTTTAATATACACAGGACATGTTACCATTTGAAGAGTAGAAGTGAGGAGAGTGTGTTCCCCTGATGGTTTAATATACACGGGACATGTTACCAGGTGAACAGTATAAGTGAGGAGAGTGTGTTGCCCTGATGGTTTAATATACACAGGACATGTTACCATTTGAAGAGTAGAAGTGAGGAGTGTGCGTTCCCCTGATGGTTTAATACACACGGGATATGTTACCATATGAACAGTATAAGTGAGGAGAGTGTGTTCCCCAAATGGTTTAATGCACACAGGACATGTTACCGTGTGAACAGTATAAGTGAGCAGAGTTTGTTCCCCTGATGGTTTAATATACACAGGACATGTTACCAGGTAAACAGTATAAGTGAGGAGAGTGTGTTCCCCTGATGGTTTAATACACACAGGACATGTTACCAGGTAAACAGTATAAGTGAGGAGAGTGTGTTCCCCTGATGGTTTAATATACACGGGTTTTGTTACCAGGTGAACAGTATAAGTGAGCAGAGTTTGTTCCCCTGATGGTTTAATATACACAGGACATGTTACCAGGTAAACAGTATAAGTGAGGAGAGTGTGTTCCCCTGATGGTTTAATACACACAGGACATGTTACCAGGTAAACAGTATAAGTGAGGAGAGTGTGTTCCCCTGATGGTTTAATATACACAAGACATGTTACCAGGTGAACAGTATAAGTGAAGAGAGTATGTTCCCCTGATGGTTTAATATACACAGGACATGTTACCAGGTGAACAGTATAAGTGAGGAGAGTGTGTTCCCCTGATTGTTTAATGCACACGGGACATGTTACCAGGTAAACAGTATAAGTGAGGAGAGTGTGTTCCCCTGATGGTTTAATATACACAAGACATGTTACCAGGTGAACAGTATAAGTGAAGAGAGTATGTTCCCCTGATGGTTTAATATACACAGGACATGTCACCTGGTGAACAGTATAAGTGAGGAGATTGTGTTCCCCTGATTGTTTAATGCACACAGGACATGTTACCAGGTAAACAGTATAAGTGAGGAGAGTGTGTTCCCCTGATAGTTTAATATACACAAGACATGTTACCAGGTGAACAGTATAAGTGAAGAGAGTATTTTCCCCTGATGGTTTAATATACACAGGACATGTTACCAGGTGAACAGTATAAGTGAGGAGAGTGTGTTCCCCTGATTGTTTAATACAAACAGGACATGTTACCAGGTGAACAGTATAAGTGAGGAGAGTGTGTTCCCCTGATTGTTTAATGCACACGGGACATGTTACCAGGTAAACAGTATAAGTGAGGAGACTGTGTTCCCCTGATGGTTTAATATACACAAGACATGTTACCAGGTGAAGAGTATAAGTGAGGAGAGTGTGTTCCCCTGATGGTTTCATATACACGGGACATGTTACCAGGTGAACAGCATAAGTGAGGAGAGTGTGTTCCCCTGAGTGTTTAATACACACGGGACATGTTACCAGGTGAACAGTATAAGTGAGGAGAGTGTGTTCCCCTGATGGTTTAATACACACAGGACATGTTACCAGGTGAACAGTATAAGTGAGGAGAGTGTGTTCCCCTGAGTGTTTAATACACACGGGACATGTTACCAGGTGAACAGTATAAGTGAGGAGAGTGTGTTCCCCTGAGTGTTTAATACACACGGGACATGTTACCAGGTGAACAGTATAAGTGAGGAGAGTGTGTTCCCCTGATGGTTTCATACACACGGGACATGTCACCTGGTGAACAGTATAAGTGAAGAGAGTATGTTCCCCTGATGGTTTAATATACACAGGACATGTTACCATTTGAAGAGTAGAAGTGAGGAGAGTGTGTTCCCCTGATGGTTTAATATACACGGGACATGTTACCAGGTGAACAGTATAAGTGAGGAGAGTGTGTTGCCCTGATGGTTTAATATACACAGGACATGTTACCATTTGAAGAGTAGAAGTGAGGAGTGTGCGTTCCCCTGATGGTTTAATACACACGGGATAAGTTACCATATGAACAGTATAAGTGAGGAGAGTGTGTTCCCCAAATGGTTTAATGCACACAGGACATGTTACCGTGTGAACAGTATAAGTGAGCAGAGTTTGTTCCCCTGATGGTTTAATATACACAGGACATGTTACCAGGTAAACAGTATAAGTGAGGAGAGTGTGTTCCCCTGATGGTTTAATACACACAGGACATGTTACCAGGTGAACAGTATAAGTGAGCAGAGTTTGTTCCCCTGATGGTTTAATATACACAGGACATGTTACCAGGTAAACAGTATAAGTGAGGAGAGTGTGTTCCCCTGATGGTTTAATACACACAGGACATGTTACCAGGTAAACAGTATAAGTGAGGAGAGTGTGTTCCCCTGATGGTTTAATATACACAAGACATGTTACCAGGTGAACAGTATAAGTGAAGAGAGTATGTTCCCCTGATGGTTTAATATACACAGGACGTGTTACCAGGTGAACAGTATAAGTGAGGAGAGTGTGTTCCCCTGATTGTTTAATGCACACGGGACATGTTACCAGGTAAACAGTATAAGTGAGGAGAGTGTGTTCCCCTGATGGTTTAATATACACAAGACATGTTACCAGGTGAACAGTATAAGTGAAGAGAGTATGTTCCCCTGATGGTTTAATATACACAGGACATGTCACCTGGTGAACAGTATAAGTGAGGAGATTGTGTTCCCCTGATTGTTTAATGCACACAGGACATGTTACCAGGTAAACAGTATAAGTGAGGAGACTGTGTTCCCCTGATGGTTTAATATACACAAGCCATGTTACCAGGTGAACAGCATAAGTGAAGAGAGTATGTTCCCCTGATGGTTTAATATACACAGGACATGTTACCAGGTGAACAGTATAAGTGAGGAGAGTGTGTTCCCCTGATTGTTTAATGCACACGGGACATGTTACCAGGTAAACAGTATAAGTGAGGAGACTGTGTTCCAATGATGGTTTAATATACACAAGACTTGTTACCAGGTGAAGAGTATAAGTGAAGAGAGTATGTTCCCCTGATGGTTTCATATACACGGGACATGTTACCAGGTGAACAGTATAAGTGAGGAGAGTGTGTTCCCCTGAGTGTTTAATACACACGGGACATGTTACCAGGTGAACAGTATAAGTGAGGAGAGTGTGTTCCCCTGATGGTTTAATACACACAGGACATGTCACCTGGTGAACAGTATAAGTGAAGAGAGTATGTTCCCCTGATGGTTTAATATACACAGGACATGTCACCTGGTGAACAGTATAAGTGAGGAGAGTGTGTTCCCCTGATTGTTTAATACACATGGGACATGTTACCAGGTGAACAGTATAAGTGAGGAGAGTGTGTTCCCCTGATTGTTTAATATACACAGGACATGTCACCAGGTGAACAGTGTAAGAGAGGAGAGTGTGTTCCCCTGATTGTTTAATACACACGGGACATGTTACCAGGTGAACAGTATAAGTGAGGAGAGTGTGTTCCCTGATTGTTTAATACGCACGGGACATGTCACCAGGTGAACAGTATAAGTGAGGAGAGTGTGTTCCCTGATTGTTTAATGCACACGGGACATGTTACCAGATGAACAGAATAAGTGAGGAGAGTGAGTTCCCATGATGGTTTGACTTACACGGGACATGTTACCAGGTGAACAGTATAAGAGAGGAGAGTGCGTTCCCCTGATGGTTTAATATACGCGGGACATGTCACCAGGTGAACAGTATAAGTGAGCAGAGTGTGTTCCCTTATGGTTCTATCTACACGGGACATGTCAACAGGTGAACAGTATAAGTGAGCAGAGTGTGTTCCCCTGATGGTTTAATATTCACAGGACATGTCACTAGGTGAAAAGTATAAGTGAGGAGAGTGTGTTCCACAGATGGCTTAATATGCACGGGACATGTCACCAGGTGAACAGTATAAGTGAGGAGAGTGAGTTCCCCTGATGGTTTAATATACACAAGACATGTTACCAGGTGAACAGTATATGTGAGGAGAGTGTGTTGCCCTGATGATTTAATATACACGGGACATGTTACCAGGTGAAGAGCAGAAGAGAGGAGAGTGTGTTCCCCTGATTGTTTAATAAACTTGGGACATGTTACCAGGTGAACAGTATAAGTGAGGAGAGTGTGTTCCCCTGATGGTTTAAAATACACGGGACACGTTACCTGATGAAGAGTATAATTGAGGAGAGTGTGTTCCCCTGATTGTTTAATGCACGTGGGACATGTCACCAGGTGAACAATATAAGTGAGGAGAGTGTATTCCCCTGATGGTTTTATGCGCATGGGACATGTCACCGGGTGAAGAGTATAAGTGAGGAGTGTGTGTTCCCCTGATGGTTTAACATGCACGGGACATTTTTCCAGGTGAACAGTATCAGTGAGGAGATTGTGTTCCCCTGATGGTTTAATATACACGGGACATGTTACCAGGTGAACAGTATAAGTGAGGAGATTGTGTTCCCCTGATGGTTTCATATACACGGGACATGTTACCAGGTGAACAGTATAAGTGAGGAGGGTGTGTTCCCCTGATGGTTTAATATACACGGGACATGTTACCAGCTCTAGAGTAGAAGTGAGGAGAGTGTGTTCCCC
This sequence comes from Heterodontus francisci, assembly GCF_036365525.1. Lineage (NCBI taxonomy): Eukaryota > Metazoa > Chordata > Chondrichthyes > Heterodontiformes > Heterodontidae > Heterodontus > Heterodontus francisci. Next base: position 1,676,221 of record NW_027141565.1, read on the forward strand.
TGATTGTTTAATGAACACGGGACATGACACCAGGTGAACAGTATAAGTGAGGAGAGTGTGTTCCCCTGATTGTTTAATGAACACGGGACATGACACCAGGTGAACAGTATAAGTGAGGAGAGTGTGTTCCCATGATTGTTTAATTCACACGGGACATGTTCCCAGGTGAACAGTATAAGTGAGGAGAGTCTGTTCCACTGATTGTTTAATGAACACGGGACATGTCACCAGGTGAACAGTATAAGTGAGGATAGTGTGTTCCCCTGATTGTTTAATGAACACGGGACATGACACCAGGTGAACAGTATAAGTGAGGAGAGTGTGTTCCCATGATTGTTTAATTCACACGGGACATGTTACCAGGTGAACAGAATAGTGAGGAGAGTGTTTTCCCATGATGGTTTAATGCACACGGGTCAGGTTACCAGGTGAACAGTATAAGTGAGGAGAGTGTGTTCCCCTAATGGTTTAATGCACACGGGACATGTTACCAGATGAACAGTATAAGTGAGGAGAGTGTGTTCCCCGTATTTTGTAATGCACACGGGACATGTTACCAGGTGAACAGTATAAGTGAGGAGAGTGTGTTCCCCTGATGGTTTCTTATACATGGGACATGTTACCAGGTGAACAGTATAAGTGAAGAGAGTGTGTTCCCCTGATGGTTTAATATACACAGGACATGTTACCAGGTGAACAGTATAAGTGAGGAGTGTGTGTTCCCCTGATTGTTTAATACACACGGGGCATGTTACCAGATGAACAGTATAAGTGAGGAGAGTGTGTTCCCCTGATTGTTTAATACGCACGGTACATGTTACCAGGTGAACAGAATAGTGAGGAGAGTGTTTTCCCCTGATGGTTTAATATACACGGGACATGTTACCTGGTGAAGAGTATAAGTGAGGAGAGTGTGTTCCCCTGATGGTTTAATAAACACAGGACATGTTACTAGGTGAACATTATATGTGAGGAGAGTGTGTTGCCCTGATGATTTAATATAAACGGGACATGTTACCAGGTGAAGAGCTGAAGTGAGGAGAGTTTGTTCCCCTGATTGTTTAATATACACAGGACATGTCACCAGGTGAACAGTAGAAGTGAGGAGAGTGTGTTCCCCTGATAGTTTAATATACACGGAACATGTTACCAGGTGAACAGTATAAGTGAGGAGAGTGTGTTCCCCTGATTGTTTAATACGCACGGGACATGTTACCAGGTGAACAGTAGAAGTGAGGAGAGTGTGTTCCCCTGATGTTTTAATATACACGGGACATGTTACCAGGTGAACAGTATAAGTGAGGAGAGTGTGTTGCCCTGATGGTTTAATATACACGGGACCTGTTACCAGGTGAACAGTATAAGTGAGGAGAGTGTGTTCCCCTGATGGTTTAATATACACGGGACATGTTACCAGGTGAACAGTATAAGTGAGGAGAGTGTGTTGCCCTGATGGTTTAATATGCACAGGACATGTTACCAGGTGCACAGTATAAGTGAGGAGAGTGTGTTCCCCTAATGGTTTAATACACACAGGACATGTGACCAGGTGAACAGTATAAGGGACCAGAGTGTTTTCCCATGATTGTTTAATATACGTGGGACATGTTACCAGGTGAACAGTATAAGTGAGGAGAGTGTGTTCCCCTGATGGTATAATATACACGGGACATGTTACCAGGTGAACAGTATAAGTGAGGAGAGTTTGTTCTCCTGATTGTTTAATATACACGGGACATGTCAACAGGTGAACAGTATAAGTGAGGAGAGTGTGTTGCCCTGATGATTTAATACACAAAGGACATGTCACCATGTGAACAGTAGAAGTGAGGAGAGTGTGTTCCCCTGATGGTTTAATACACAAAGGACATGTCACCATGTGAACAGTAGAAGTGAGGAGAGTGTGTTCACCTGATGGGTTAATACAGACGGGACATGTCACCAGGTGAACAGTATAAGTGAGGAGAGTGTGTTCCCCTGATGGTTTAATATACACGGGACATGTTACCAGGTGTACAGTATAAGTGAGGAGAGTGTGTTCCCCTGATTGTTGAATACACACGGGACATGTTACCAGGTGAACAGTATAAGTGAGGAGAGTGTGTTCCCCTGATGGTTTAATATACACGGGACATGTTACGAGGTTAACAGTAGAAGTGCGGAGAGTGTGTTCCCCTGATGGTTTAATATACACGGGACCTGTTACCAGCTCAAGAGTAGGAGTGAGGAGAGTGTGTTCCCCTGATTGTTTAATACGCACGGGACATGTCACCAGGTGAACAGTATATGTGAGGAGAGTATGTTCCCCTGATGGTTTAATATACACGGGACATGTAACCATGTGAACAGTATAAGTGAGCGGAGTGTGTTCCCCTGATAGTTTAATATACACGGGAAATGTTACCCGGTGAACAGTATAAGTGAGGAGAGCATTTTCCCCTCATGGTTTAATACACACTGGACATGTTACCAGGTGAACAGTATAAGTGAGGAGAGTGTGTTCTCCTGATGGTTTAATATGCACGGGACATGTTACCAGATGAACAGTATAAGTGAGGAGAGTGTGTTCCCCTGATTGTTTAATACAAACAGGCCATGTTACCAGGTGAACAGTATAAGTGAGGAGAGTGTGTTCCCCTGATTGTTCAATACACATGGGACATGTAACCAGGTGAACAGTATAAGTGAGGAGAGTGTGTTCCCCTGATGGTTTCATATACATGGGACATGTCACCAGATGAAAAGTATAAGTGAGGAGAGTGTGTTCCCCTGATGGTTTAATATACACGGGACATTTTACCAGTTGAACATTATAAGTGAGGAGAGTGTGTTCCCCTGATGGTTTAATACGCACGGGACATGTCACCAGGTGAACCGTGTAAGTGAGGAGAGTGTGTTCCCCTGATTGTTTAATATACACAGGACATGTTACCAGATGAATTGTATAATTCAGCAGATTGTGTTCTCCTGATGGTTTAATATTCACGGGACATGTTACCAGGTGAACAGTATAATTGAGGAGAGTGTGTTCCCCTGATGGTTTAATTCGCACGGGACATGTCACCAGGTGAACCGTGTAAGTGAGGAGAGTGTGTTCCCCTGATTGTTTAATACACACGGGACATGTTACCAGGTGAACAGTATAATTGAGGAGAGTGTGTTCCCCTGATTGTTTAATACACACGGGACATGTTACCAGGTGAACAGGATAATTGAGGAGAGTGTTTTCCCCTGATTGTTTAATACACACGGGACATGATACCAGATGAACAGTATAAGTGAGGAGAGTGTGTTCTCCTGATTGTTTAATATACACGGGACACGTCACCAGGTGAACAGTATAATTGAGGAGAGTGTGTTCCCCTGATTGTTTAATACACACGGGACATTTTACCAGGTGAACAGTATAAGTGAGGAGAGTGTGTTCCCCTGATGGTTTAATATACACGGGACATGTTACCAGGTGAACAGTATAATTCTTTCTTTTGGGCCTCCTTATCTCGAGAGACAATGGATACGCGCCTGGAGGTGGTCAGTGGTTTGTGAAGCAGCGCCTGGAGTGGCTATAAAGGCCAATTCTGGAGTAACAGGCTCTTCCACAGGTGCTGCAGAGAAATTTGTTTGTTGGGGCTGTTGGACAGTTGGCTCTCCCCTTGCGCCTCTGTCTTTTTTCCTGCCAACTACTAAGTCTCTTCGACTCGCCACAATTTAGCCCTGTCTTTATGGCTGCCCGCCAGCTCTGGCGAATGCTGGCAACTGACTCCCACGACTTGTGATCAATGTCACACGATTTCATGTCGCGTTTGCAGACGTCTTTATAACGGAGACATGGACGGCCGGTGGGTCTGATACCAGTGGCGAGCTCGCTGTACAATGTGTCTTTGGGGATCCTGCCATCTTCCATGCGGCTCACATGGCCAAGCCATCTCAAGCGCCGCTGACTCAGTAGTGTGTATAAGCTGGGGATGTTGGCCGCTTCAAGGACTTCTGTGTTGGAGATATAGTCCTGCCACCTGATGCCAAGTATTCTCCGAAGGCAGCGAAGATGGAATGAATTGAGACGTCGCTCTTGGCTGGCATACGTTGTCCAGGCCTCGCTGCCGTAGAGCAAGGTACTGAGGACACAGGCCTGATACACTCGGACTTTTGTGTTCCGTGTCAGTGCGCCATTTTCCCACACTCTCTTGGCCAGTCTGAACATAGCAGTGGAAGCCTTACCCATACGCTTGTTGATTTCTGCATCTAGAGACAGGTTACTGGTGATAGTTGAGCCTAGGTAGGTGAACTCTTGAACCACTTCCAGAGCGTGGTCGCCAATATTGATGGATGATACTGTTACCAGGTGAACAGTATAAGTGAGGAGAGTGTGCTCCCCTGATGGTTTAATACACATGGGACATGTCACCAGGTGAACAGTATAATTGAGCAGAGTGTATTCCCCTGATTGTTTAATACACACGGGACATGTTACCAGTTGAACAGTATAAGTGAGGAGAGTGTGTTCTCCTGATTGTTTAATATACACGGGACACGTCACCAGGTGAACAGTATAAGTGAGGAGAGTGTGTTCCCCTGATGGTTTAATATACATGGGACATGTCACCAGGTGAACAGTATAATTGAGCAGAGTGTATTCCCCTGATTGTTTAATACACACGGGACATGTTACCAGTTGAACAGTATAAGTGAGGAGAGTGTATTCACCAGATTCTTTAATACACACGGGACATGTTACCAGATGAACAGTATAAGTGAGGAGAGTGTGTTCTCCTGATTGTTTAATATACACGGGACACGTCACCAGGTGAACAGTATAAGTGAGGAGAGTGTGCTCCCCTGATGGTTTAATACACATGGGACATGTCACCAGGTGAACAGTAGAAGTGAGGAGACTGTGTTCCCCCGATTTTTAAATATACACGGGACATGTTACCATGTGAACAGTATAAGTGAGCGGAATGTGTTCCCCTGATGGTTTAATATGCACGGGACATGTTACCAGGTGAACAGTATAAGTGAGGAGAGGGCTTTCCCCTGATGGTTTAATATACACGGGACATGATACCAGGTGAACAGTATAAGTGAGGAGAGAGTGTTCCCTGATGGTTTAATATTCATGGGACACGTTACCAGGTGAACAGTATAAGAGAAGAGAGTGTGTTCCCCTGATTGTTTAATACACACAGGACATGTCAACAGGTGAACAGTATAAGTGAGGAGAATGTGTTCCCCTGATGGTTTAATACACACAGGACATGTCAACAGGTGAACAGTATAAGTGAGGAGAGTGTGTTCCCCTGATGCTTTAATACACACAGGACATGTTACCAGGTGAACAGTATAAGTGAGGAGAGTGTGTTCCCCTGATGCTTTAATACACACAGGACATGTTACCAGGTGAACAGTATATGTGAGGAGAGTGTGTTCCCCTGATGGTTTAATACTGACAGGACATTTCCCCAGGTGAACATTATAAGTGAGGAGAGAGTGTTCCCCTGATGGTTTAATACACACAGGACATGTCACCAGGTGAACAGTATAAGTGAGGAGAGAGTGTTCCCTGATGGCTTAACATACATGGGACACGTTACCAGGTGAACATTATAAGAGAAGAGAGTGTGTTCCCCTGATTGTTTAATACCTACGGGACATGTTACCAGGTGAACAGTATAAGTGAGGAGAGTGTGTTCCCCAGATGGTTTAATTCTCACGTGACATGTTAGCAGGTGAGCAGTACAAGAGAGGAGAGTGTGTTCCCCTGATTGTTTAAAACACACGACATGTTACCTGGTGAACAGTATAAGTGAGGAGAGTGTGTTCCCCTGATGGTTTAATTCTCACGGGACATGTTACCAGGTGAGCAGTATAAGTGAGGAGAGTGAGTTCCCCTCATGGTTTAATATACACAGGACATGTAACCAAGTGAACAGTTTAAGGGAGGCGAGTGTGTTCCCCTGATGGTTTAACACGCACGGGACATGTTACCAGGTGAACAGGAGAAGTGAGGACAGTGTGTTCCCCTGATTGTTTAATATACATGGGACATGTTACCAGGTGAACAGTATAAGTGAGGAGAGTGTGTTCCCCTGATTGTTTTTTACACACGGGACATGTTAACAGGTGAACAGTATAAGTGAGGAGAGTGTGTTCCCCTGATGGTTTAATATACACAGGACATGATACCCGGTGAACAGCATATGTGAGGAGAATGTGTTCCCCTGTTGGTTTAATATACACGGGACATGATACCAGGTGAACAGTATAAGTGAGGAGAATGTGTTCCCCTGATAGTTTAATATACACGGGACATGTTACCAGGTGAACAGTATATGTGAAGAGACTGTGTTCCCCTGATGGTTTAATAAACATGGGCCATGTTACCAGGTGAACAGTAGAAGTGAAGAGTGCGTGTTCCCCTGATTGTTTAATATACATGTGACATGTTACCATGTGAAAAGTTTAATTGAGGAGAGTGTGTTCCCCTGATGGTTTAATACGCACGGGACATGTTACCAGGTGAACAGTGTAAGTGAGGAGAGTGAGTTCCCCTGCTGGTTTAATACAAACAGGACATTTCACCAGGTGAACAGTAAAAGTGAGGAGAGTGTGTTCCCCTGATGGTTTAATATATACAGGACATGATACCAGGTGACCAGTATAAGTGAGTAGAGTGAGTTCCCCTGATTGTTTAATATACCCGGGACGTGTCATCAGGTGAACAGTATAAGTGAGGAGAGTGTTTTCCCCTGATTGTTTAATGCACACGGGACATGTCACCAGGTGAATAGTATAAGTGAGGAGAGTCTGTTCCCCTGATGGTTTAATATACACGGGACATGTTACCAGGTGAACAGTACAAGTGAGGAGAGGGCTTACCCATGATGGTTTAATATACACGGGACATGTTACCAGGTGAACAGTATAAGTGAGGAGAGTGTGTTCCACTGATGGTTTAATATACGAGGGAAATGTTACCAGGTGAAAAGTATAAGTGAGGAGAGTGTGTTCCCCTGATTGTTTAATACTCACGGGAGATGTTACCAGGTGAGCAGTATAAGTGAGGAGAGTGTGTTCCCCTGATGGTTTAATATACACGGGACATGTTACCAGGTGAACAGTATAAGTGAGGAGACTGTATTCCCCTGATGGTTCAATATACAAAGGACATGTTACCAGGTGAACTGTATAAGTGAGGAGAGTGTGTTCCCCTGATGGTTTAATATACACGGGACATGTTACCAGGTGAACAGTATAGGTGAGGAGAGTGTGTTCCCCTGATGGTTTAATGTACACGGGACATGTTACCAGGTGAACAGTATATGTCAGCAGAGTGTGTTCCCCTGATGGTTTAATATACATGGGACATGTTACCAGGTGAACAGTATAAGTGAGGAGAGAGTGTTCCCCTGATGGTTTAATATACACGGGACATGTTACCAGGTGAAGAGTAGAAGTGAGGAGAGTGAGTACCCCAGATGGTTTAATATACGTGGGACATGTTACCAGGTGACGAGTATAAGTGAGGAGAGTGTGTTCCCCTCATTGTTTAATATACACGGGACATGTTAGCAGGTGAACAGTATCAGTGAGGCGAATGTGTTCCCCTGATGGTTTAATATACACGGGACATGTTACCAGGTGAACAGTATAAGTGAGGAGAGTGTGTTCCCCTGATGGTATAATATACACGGGGCATGTTACCAGGTGAACAGTATAAGTGAGGAGAATGTGTTCCCCTGATGGTTTAATATACACGGGACATGTTACCAGGTGAACAGTATAAGTGAGGAGAGTGTGTTCCCCTGATGGTTTAATATACACGGGACATGTTACCAGGTGAACAGTATAGGTGAGGAGAGTGTGTTCCCCTGATGGTATAATATACACGGGACATGTTACCAGGTGAACAGTATAAGCGAAGAGAGCGTGTTCCCCTGATTGCTTAATATACGTGGGACATGTTACCAGGTGACGAGTATAAGTGAGGACAGTGTGTTCCCCTGGTGGTTTAATATACACGGGACATGTTACAACGTGAACAGTATAAGCGAGGAGAGTGTGTTCCCCTGATTGTTTAATATACACGGGACATGTTACCAGGTGAACAGTATAAGTGAGGAGAGTGTGTTCCCCTGATTGTTTAATATACACGGGACATGTTACCAGGTGAACAGTATAAGTGATGAGAGTGTGTTCCACAGATGGTTTAATATACACGGGACATGTTGCCAGGTGAACAGTATAGGTGAGGAGAGTGTGTTCCCCTGATGGTATAATATACACGGGACATGTTACCAGGTGAACAGTATAAGTGAGGAGACTGTATTCCACTGATGGTTCAATATACACGGGACATGTTAGCAGGTGAACAGTATAAGTGAGGAGAATGTGTTCCCCTGATGGTTTAATATACACGGGACATGTTACCAGGTGAACAGTATAAGTGAGGAGAGTGTATTCCCCTGATGGTTTCATATACACGGGACATGTTACAACGTGAACAGTGTATGTGAAGAGAGTGTGTTCCCCTGATGGTTTAATATACATGGGACATGTTACCAGGTGAAAAGTATAAGAGAGGAGAGTGTGTTCCCCTGATTGTTTAATACTCACGGGACATGTTACCAGGTGAGCATTATAAGTGAGGAGAGTGTGTTCCCCTGATGGTTTAACACGCATGGGACGTGTCACCAGGTGAAGAGTAGAAGTGAGGAGAGTGTGTTCCCCTGATGGTCTAACATACACGGGACATGTTACCAGGTGAACAATATATGTGAAGAGAGTGTGTTCCCCTGATGGTTTAATATACATGGGACATGTTACCAGGTGAACAGTATAAGTGAAGAGAGCGTGTTCCCCTGATTGCTTAATATACGTGGGACATGTTAACAGGTGACGAGTATAAGTCAGGAGAGTGTGTTCCCCTGATTGTTTAATATACACGGGACATGTTACCAGGTGAACAGTATAAGTGAGGAGACTGTATTCCCCTGATGGTTCAATATACAAGGGACATGTTACCAGGTGAACAGTATAAGTGAGGAGAGTGTGTTCCCCTGATGGTTTAATATACACGGGACATGTTACCAGGTGAACAGTATAAGTGAAGAGAGCGTGTTCCCCTGATTGTTTATTACTCACGGGAGATGTTACCAGGTGAACAGCATAAGTGAGGAGAGTGTGTTCCCCTGATGGTTTAACACGCACGGGACATGTTACCAGGTGAACAGAATAAGTGAAGAGAGCGTGTTCCCCTGATTGTTTAATATACGAGGGACATGTTACCAGGTGACGAGTATAAGTGAGGAGAGTGTGTTCCCCTGATGGTTTAATATACACGGGACATGTAAACAGGTGAACAGTATAAGTGAGGAGAATGTGTTCCGCTGATGGTTTAATATACACGGGACATGTTAGCAGGTGAACAGTATAAGTGAGGAGAATGTCTTCCGCTGATGGTTTAATATACAAGGGACATGTTACCAGGTGAACAGTATAAGTGAGGAGAGTGTGTTCCCCTGATTGTTTAACACGCACGGGACGTGTCACCAGGTGAAGAGTAGAAGTGAGGAGAGTGTGTTCCCCTGATGGTCTAATATACATGGGACATGTTACAACGTGAACAGTGTATGTGAAGAGAGTGTGTTCCCCTGATGGTTTAATATACATGGGACATGTTACCAGGTGAAAAGTATAAGTGAGGAGAATGTGTTCCCCTGATGGTTTAATATACACGGGACATGTTCCCAGGTGAACAGTATAAGTGAGGAGAGTGTGTTCCCCTGATGGTTTAATATACACGGGACATGTTACCAGGTGAACAGTATAAGTGAGGAGAGTGTGTTCCCCTGATGATTTAACATACACGGGACATGTTACCAGGTGAACAGTATAAGTGAGGAGAGTGTGTTCCCCTGATGGTTTAATATACACGGGACATGTTACCACGTGAACAGTATAAGTGACGAGAGTGTGTTCCCCTGATGGTTTAATATACACGGGACATGTTACCAGGTGAACAGTATAAGTGAGGAGAGTGTGTTCCCCTGATGATTTAACATACACGGGACATGTTACAGGTGAACAGTATAAGTGAGGAGAGTGTGTTCCCCTGATGGTATAATATACACGGGACATGTTACCAGGTGAACAGTATAAGTGAGGAGACTGTATTCCCCTGATGGTTCAATATACAAGGGACATGTTAGCAGGTGAACAGCATAAGTGAGGAGAATGTGTTCCCCTGATGGTTTAATATAGACGGGACATGTTACCAGGTGAACAGTATAAGTGAGGAGAGTGTGTTCCTCTGATGTTTTAATATACACGGTTCATGTTACAACGTGAACAGCATAAGTGAGGAGAGTGTGTTCCCCTGATTGTTTAATACTCACGGGAGATGTTACCAGGTGAGCAGTGTAAGTGAGGACAGTGTGTTCCCCTGATTGTTTAAAACACACGTGACATGTTACCAGGTGAACAGTATATGTGAAGAGAGTGTCTTACCCTGATGGTTTTATATACATGGGACATGTTACCAGGTGAACAGAATAAGTGAAGAGAGCGTGTTCCCCTGATTGTTTAATATACGTGGGACATGTTACCAGGTGACGAGTATAAGTGAGGAGAGTGTGTTCCCCTGATTGTTTAATATACACGGGACATGTTAGCAGGTGAACAGTATCAGTGAGGAGAATGTGTTCCCCTGATGGTTTAATATACACGGGACATGCAAACAGGTGACCAGTATAAGTGAGGAGAGTGTGTTCCCATGATTGTTAAATATACACGGGACATGTTACCAGGTGAACAGTATAAGTGAGGAGAGTGTGTTCCCCTGATGGTTTAATATACACGGGACATGTTGCCAGGTGAACAGTATAAGTGAGGAGAGTGTGTTCCCCTGATGGTTTAATATACACGGGACTTATTACCAGGTGAACAGTTTAAGTGAAGAGATGGCTTTCCCCTGATGGTTTAATATACACGGGACATGTCACCAGGTGAACGGTTTTAGTGAGGAGAGTGTGTTCCCCTGATTGTTTAATACGCACGGGACATGTCACCAGGTGAACAGTATAATTGTGGAGAGTGTGTTCCCCTGATGGTTTAATGCACACGGGATATGTTACCAGGTGAACAGTATAAGTGAGGAGATTGTGTTCCCCTGATTGTTTAATATACACGGGACATGTCACCAGGTGAACAGTATAAGTGAGGAGAGTGTGTTCCCCTGATAGTTTAATAAGCACGGGACATGTTACCAGATGAACAGTAGAAGTGAGGAGAGTGTGTTCCCCTGATTGTTTAATACGCACGGGACATGTTACCAGGTGAACAGTATAATTGTGGAGAGTGTGTTCCCCTGATGGTTTAATCCGCACGGGACATGTTACCAGATGAACAGTATAAGTGAGGAGAGTGTGTTCCCCTGATGGTTTAATGCACACGGGATATGTTACCAGGTGAACAGTATAAGTGAGGAGATTGTGTTCCCCTGATTGTTTAATATACACGGGACATGTCACCAGGTGAACAGTATAAGTGAGGAGAGTGTGTTCCCCTGATAGTTTAATAAGCACGGGACATGTTACCAGATGAACAGTAGAAGTGAGGAGAGTGTGTTCCCCTGATTGTTTAATACGCACGGGACATGTTACCAGGTGAACAGTAGAAGTGAGGAGAGTGTGTTCCCCTGATTGTTTAATACGCACGGGACATGTTACCAGGTGAACAGTAGAAGTGAGGAGAGTGTGTTCCCCTGATTATTTAATATACACAGGACATGTCACCAGGTGAACAGTATAAGTGAGGAGCGTGTGTTCCCCCGATGGTTTAATACGCACGGGACATGTTACCAGATGAACTGTATAAGTGAGGAGAGTGTGTTCCCCTGATTATTTAATATACACGGGACATGTTACCAGGTGAACAGTGTAAGTGAGGAGAGTGTATTCCCCCGATTGTTTAATACGCACGGGACATGTTACCAGGTGACCAGTATAAGTGAGGAGAGTGTGTTACCCTGATGGTTTAATATACACAGGACATGTTACCAGGTGAACAGTATAGTGAGGAGAGTGTTTGCCCCTGATTGTTTAATGCACAAGGGACATGTTACCAGGTGAAATGTATATTTGAGGAAAGTGTGTTCCCCTGATGGTTTAATACACACGGGACACGTCACCAGGTGAACAGTATAAGTGAGGAGAGTGTGTTCCCCTGATTGTTTAATGCAAACGGGACACGTCACCAGGTGAACAGTATAATTGTGGAGAGTGTGTTCCCCTGATAGTTTAATCCGCACGGGACATGTTACCAGATGAACAGTATAAGTGAGGAGAGTGTGTTCCCCTGATTGTTTAATACGCACGGGACATGTTACCAGATGAACAGTATAAGTGAGGAGAGTGTGTTCCCCTGATTGTTTAATGCACACGGGACATGTTACCAGGTGACAAGTATAAGTGAGGAGAGTGTGTTCCCCTGATTGTTTCATGCACACGGGACATGTTACCAGGTGAACAGTATAAGTGAAGAGAGCGTGTTCCCCTGATTGTTTAATATACGTGGGACATGTTACCAGGTGACGAGTATAAGTGAGGAGAGTGTGTTCCCCTCATTGTTTAATATACACGGGACATGTTAGCAGGTGAACAGTATCAGTGAGGAGAATGTGTTCCCCTGATGGTTTAATATACACGGGACATGTTGCCAGGTGAACAGTATAAGTGAGGAGAGTGTGTTCCCCTGATGGTTTAATATACACGGGACTTATTACCAGGTGAACAGTTTAAGTGAAGAGATGGCTTTCCCCTGATGGTTTAATATACACGGGACATGTCACCAGGTGAACGGTTTTAGTGAGGAGAGTGTGTTCCCCTGATTGTTTAGTACGCACGGGACATGTCACCAGGTGAACAGTTTTAGTGAGGAGAGTGTGTTCCCCTGATTGTTTGATAAGCACAGGATATGTTACCAGGTGAACAGTATAGTGAGGAGAGTGTTTTCCCCTGATTGTTTAATGCACACGGGACATGTTTACCAGGTGAAAAGTATATTTGAGGAAAGTGTGTTCCCCTGATTGTTTAATACACACGGGACACGTCACCAGGTGAACAGTATAAGTGAGGAGAGTGTGTTCCCCTGATTGTTTAATGCAAACGGGACACGTCACCAGGTGAACAGTATAATTGTGGAGAGTGTGTTCCCCTGATAGTTTAATCCGCACGGGACATGTTACCAGATGAACAGTATAAGTGAGGAGAGTGTGTTCCCCTGATGGTTTAATGCACACGGGATATGTTACCAGGTGACAAGTATAAGTGAGGAGAGTGTGTTCCCCTGATAGTTTAATACGCACGGGACATGTTACCAGATGAACAGTATAAGAGAGGAGAGTGTGTTCCCCTGATTGTTTAATATACACGGGACATGTCACCAGGTGAACAGTATAAGTGAGGAGAGTGTGTTCCCCTGATAGTTTAATGCACACGGGACACGTCACCAGGTGAACAGTAGAAGTGAGGAGAGTGTTTTCCCCTGATTGTTTAATGCACACGGGACATGTTACCAGAAGAACAGTATAAGAGAGGAGAGTGTGTTCCCCTGATTGTTTAATGCACACGGGACACGTCACCAGGTGAACAGTAGAAGTGAGGAGAGTGTTTTCCCCTGATTGTTTAATGCACACGGGACATGTCACCAGGTGAACAGTATAAGTGAGGAGAGTGTGTTCCCCTGATTATTTAATATACACGGGACACGTCACCAGGTGAACAGTATAAGTGAGGAGAGTGTGTTCCCCTGATTGTTTAATGCAAACGGGACACGTCACCAGGTGAACAGTATAATTGTGGAGAGTGTGTTCCCCTGATAGTTTAATCCGCACGGGACATGTTACCAGATGAACAGTATAAGTGAGGAGAGTGTGTTCCCCTGATTGTTTAATACGCACGGGACATGTTACCAGATGAACAGTATAAGTGAGGAGAGTGTGTTCCCCTGATTGTTTAATGCACACGGGACATGTTACCAGGTGACAAGTATAAGTGAGGAGAGTGTGTTCCCCTGATTGTTTCATGCACACGGGACATGTTACCAGGTGAACAGTATAAGTGAGGAGAGTGTGTTCCCCTGATAGTTTAATACGCACGGGACATGTTACCAGATGAACAGTATAAGAGAGGAGAGTGTGTTCCCCTGATTGTTTAATATACACGGGACACGTCACCAGGTGAACAGTATAAGTGAGGAGAGTGTGTTCCCCTGATTGTTTAATGCACACGGGACATGTTACCAGAAGAACAGTATAAGAGAGGAGAGTGTGTTCCCCTGATGATTTAACATACACGGGACATGTTACCAGGTGAACAGTATAAGTGAGGAGAGTGTGTTCCCCTGATGGTATAATATACACGGGACATGTTACCAGGTGAACAGTATAAGTGAGGAGACTGTATTCCCCTGATGGTTCAATATACAAGGGACATGTTAGCAGGTGAACAGCATAAGTGAGGAGAATGTGTTCCCCTGATGGTTTAATATAGACGGGACATGTTACCAGGTGAACAGTATAAGTGAGGAGAGTGTGTTCCCCTGATGGTTTAATATACACAGGACTTGTTACCAGGTGAACAGTATAAGTGAGGAGAGTGTGTTCCCCTGATGTTTTAATATACAGGGGACATGTTACAACGTGAACAGCATAAGTGAGGAGAGTGTGTTCCCCTGATTGTTTAATACTCACGGGAGATGTTACCAGGTGAGCAGTGTAAGTGAGGAGAGTGTGTTCCCCTGATGGTTTAATACACACGTGACATGTTACCAGGTGAACAGTATATGTGAAGAGAGTGTCTTCCCCTGATGGTTTTATATACATGGGACATGTTACCAGGTGAACAGAATAAGTGAAGAGAGCGTGTTCCCCTGATTGTTTAATACACACGGGACATGTTACCAGGTGAACAGTATAAGTGAGGAGAGTGTGTTCCCCTCATTGTTTAATATACACGGGACATGTTAGCAGGTGAACAGTATCAGTGAGGAGAATGTGTTCCCCTGATGGTTTAATATACACGGGACATGCAAACAGGTGAACAGTATAAGTGAGGAGAGTGTGTTCCCATGATTGTTAAATATACACGGGACATGTTACCAGGTGAACAGTATAAGTGAGGAGAGTGTGTTCCCCTGATGGTTTAATATACACGGGACATGTTGCCAGGTGAACAGTATAAGTGAGGAGAGTGTGTTCCCCTGATGGTTTAATATACACGGGACTTATTACCAGGTGAACAGTTTAAGTGAAGAGATGGCTTTCCCCTGATGGTTTAATATACACGGGACATGTTACCAGTGAACAGTATAAGTGAGGAGAATGTGTTCCCATGATTGTTAAATATACACGGGACATGTTACCAGGTGAACAGTATAAGTGAGGAGAGTGTGTTCCCCTGATGGTTTAATATACACGGGACATGTTGCCAGGTGAACAGTATAAGTGAGGAGAGTGTGTTCCCCTGATGGTTTAATATACACGGGACTTATTACCAGGTGAACAGTTTAAGTGAAGAGATGGCTTTCCCCTGATGGTTTAATATACACGGGACATGTCACCAGGTGAACAGTTTTAGTGAGGAGAGAATGTTCCCCTGATTGTTTAATACGCACGGGACATGTCACCAGATGAACAGTATAAGTGAGGAGAGTGTGTTCCCCTGATGGTTTAATGCACACGGGATATGTTACCAGGTGACAAGTATAAGTGAGGAGAGTGTGTTCCCCTGATAGTTTAATACGCACGGGACATGTTACCAGATGAACAGTATAAGAGAGGAGAGTGTGTTCCCCTGATAGTTTAATACGCACGGGACATGTTACCAGATGAACAGTATAAGTGAGGAGAGTGTGTTCCCCTGATTGTTTAATGCACACGGGACATGTTACCAGAAGAACAGTATAAGAGAGGAGAGTGTGTTCCCCTGATTGTTTAATACGCACGGGACATGTCACCAGGTGAACAGTATAAGTGAGGAGATTGTTTTCCCCTGATGGTTTAATATACACGGGACATGTTACCAGGTGAACAGTATAAGTGAGGAGAGTGTTTTCCCCTGATTGTTTAATGCACACGGGACACGTCACCAGGTGAACAGTATAAGTGAGGAGAGTGTGTTCCCCTGATTGTTTAATATACACAGGACATGTCACCAGGTGAACAGTAGAAGTGAGGAGAGTGTTTTCCCCTGATTGTTTAATGCACACGGGACATGTCACCAGGTGAACAGTATAAGTGAGGAGAGTGTGTTCCCCTGATTATTTAATATACACAGGACATGTCACCAGGTGAACAGTATAAGTGAGGAGAGTGTGTTCCCCTGATTATTTAATATACACGGGACATGTTACCAGGTGAACAGTGTAAGTGAGGAGAGTGTATTCCCCCGATTGTTTAATACGCACGGGACATGTTACCAGGTGACCAGTATAAGTGAGGAGAGTGTGTTCCCCTGATGGTTTAATATACACAGGACATGTTACCAGGTGAACAGTATAGTGAGGAGAGTGTTTGCCCCTGATTGTTTAATGCACAAGGGACATGTTACCAGGTGAAAAGTATATTTGAGGAGAGTGTGTTCCCCTGATGGTTTAATACACACGGGACACGTCACCAGGTGAACAGTATAAGTGAGGAGAGTGTGTTCCCCTGATTGTTTAATGCAAACGGGACACGTCACCAGGTGAACAGTATAATTGTGGAGAGTGTGTTCCCCTGATAGTTTAATCCGCACGGGACATGTTACCAGATGAACAGTATAAGTGAGGAGAGTGTGTTCCCCTGATTGTTTAATACGCACGGGACATGTTACCAGATGAAGAAGATGTTACCTGAAGAAAGGGATTAGGAGAGCTAAGAGAGGGCATGAAAAATGCTTGGCGGGTAGGATAAAAGAAAACCCCAAGGCCTTTTACGCGTATGTCAGAAATATGAGGATGACCAGGGGGACCATAGGTCCGGTCAAGGACAATAGCGGGAGACTGTGTGTTGAGCCGGAAGAGATAAGTGAGGTTTTGAATGAGTACTTCTCTTCGGTATTTACGAATGAGAAGGGGTGTATTACTGAAGAGGACGGTGTGAAACAGACTGGTAAGCTCGAGGAAGTGCTCGTTAGGAGGGAAGATGTGTTGGGGTTTTTGAATAACTTGAAGATAGACAAGTCTCCCGGGCCTGACGGGGTATATCCAAGGATGTTATGGGAAGCAAGGGATGAAATTGCAGAGCCGCTGGCAATGATCTTTTCATCTTCTCTGCTGACGGGGGTGGTACCAGGTGATTGGAGGGTGGCAAATGTTGTGCCCCTGTTCAAGAAAGGGAATAGGAACAACCCTGGGAATTACAGGCCAGTTAGTCTTACTTCGGTGGTAGGCAAGTTGATGGAAAAGGTGCTGAGGGATAGGATTTCTGAGCATCTGGAAAGACACTGCTTGATTCGGGACAGTCAGCACGGTTTTGTGAGGGGTAGGTCTTGCCTCACAAGCCTGATTGAATTCTTTGAGCAGGTGACCAAGCAAGTGGATGAGGGTAAACCAGTGGATGTGGTGTACATGGATTTTAGTAAGGCATTTGATAAGGTCCCCCATGGTAGACTTATGGAGAAAGTCAGGAGGCATGGGATAGTGGGGAATGTGGCCAGTTGGATTAAGAATTGGCTAACTGATAGAAGGCAGAGAGTGGTCTTAGATGGTAAATACTCAGCCTGGAGCCCAGTTACCAGTGGCGTGCCACAGGGATCAGTTCTGGGTCCTCTCCTGTTTGTGATTTTTATTAACGACTTGGATGAGGAAGTCGAAGGGTGGGTCAGTAAATTTGCAGATGATACAAAGGTTGGTGGAGTTGTGGATACCGAGGAGGGCTATTGTCGTCTGCAAAGGGACTTGGATAGGTTGCAGTGCTGGGCTGAAAAGTGGCAGATGAAGTTTAACCCTGAAAAGTGTGAGGTCGTCCATTTTGGAAGGACAAACATGAATGCAAAATACTGGGTTAACGGTAGGGTTCTTGGGCATGTGGAGGAGCAGAGAGACCTTGGGGTCTATGTGCATAGATCATTGAAAGTTGCAACTCAAGTGGATAGGGCTGTGAAGAAGGCATATGGGGTGTTAGCGTTCATTAGCAGAGGGATTGAATTTAAGAGCCGTGAGGTGATGATGCAGCTGTACAGGACCTTGGTAAGGCCTCATTTGGAGTACTGTGTGCAGTTCTGGTCGCCTCATTTTAGGAAGGATGTGGAAGCCTTGGAGAGGGTGCAGAGGAGATTTACCAGGATGTTGCCTGGAATGGAGAATAAGTCTTACGAGGAAAGGCTGAACATTCTAGGCCTCTTCTCATTAGAAAGGAGAAGGATGAGGGGTGACATGATAGAGGTTTATAAGATGATCAGGGGAATAGATAGGGTAGACAGTCAGAAACTTTTTCCCCGGGTGGAGCAAAGCGTTACAAGGGGTCATAAATTTAAGGTGAAGGGTGGGAGATATAAGGGGGATGTCAGGGGAAGGTTCTTTACCCAGAGAGTGGTCGAGGCATGGAATGCCTTGCCCGGGGAAGTTGTTGAGTCAGAAACTTTAGGGACTTTCAAAAGGCTTTTGGATAGGTATATGGATAAAGGAGAATGATGGGGTATAGATTAAATTGTCCTTGACAGAGGACAAAGGATCGGCACAACATTGTGGGTCGAAGGGCCTGTTCTGTGCTGTATGTTCTATGTTCTATGTTCTATGAACAGTATAAGTGAGGAGAGTGTGTTCCCCTGATTGTTTAATGCACACGGGACATGTTACCAGGTGACAAGTATAAGTGAGGAGAGTGTGTTCCCCTGATAGTTTAATACGCACGGGACATGTTACCAGATGAACAGTATAAGAGAGGAGAGTGTGTTCCCCTGATTGTTTAATATACACGGGACACGTCACCAGGTGAACAGTATAAGTGAGGAGAGTGTGTTCCCCTGATTGTTTAATGCACACGGGACATGTTACCAGATGAACAGTATAAGTGAGGAGAGTGTGTTCCCCTGATTTTTTCATGCACACGAGACATGTTACCAGGTGAACAGTAGAAGTGAGGAGAGTGTGTTCCCCTGATGGTTTAATATACACAGGACATGTTACCAGGTGAAGAGTATAAGTGAAGAGAATGTGTTCCCCTGATTGTTTAATGCACACGGGACACGTCACCAGGTGAACAGTATAAGTGAGGAGAGTGTGGTCCCCTGATTGTTTAATATACAAGGGACACGTCACCAGGTGATCAGTATAAGTGAGGAGAGTGTGTTCCCCTGATTGTTTAATACACACGGGACATGTTACCAGGTGAACAGTATAAGTGAGGAGAGTGTGTTCCCCTGATTGTTTAATACACACGGGACATGTTACCAGGTGAACAGTATAAGTGAGGAGAGTGTGTTCCCCTGATTGTTTAATATACACGGGACATGTTACCAGGTCAACGATATAAGTGAGGAGAGTGTTTTCCCCTGATTGTTTATTACGCACGGGACATGTTACCAGATGAACAGTATAAGTGAGGAGAGTGTGTTCCCCTGATTGTATAATACACACGGGACATGTCACCAGGAGAACAGAATAAGTGAGGAGAGTGTGTGCCCCTGATTGTTTAATGCACACGGGATATGTTACCAGGTGAAATCTATAAGTGAGGAGAGTGAGTTCCCATGATGGTTTAACTTGCACGGGACATGTTACCAGGTGAACAGTATAAGTGAGGAGAGGGTGTTCCACTGATGGTTTAATATACATGGGACATGTCACCAGGTGAACAGTGTAAGTGAGGAGAGTGTGTTCCCATGATGGTTTAATATACGCGGGACATGTCACCAGGTGAACAGTATAAGTGAGGAGAGTGTGTTCCCCTGATGGTTTAATATTCACAGGACATGTTACCTGGTGAAGAGTATAAGTGAGGAGAGTGTGTTCCCCTGATGGTTTAATATACACAGGACATGTCACCAGGTGAACAGTAGAAGTGAGGAGAGTGTTTTCCCCTGATTGTTTAATGCACACGGGACATGTTACCAGGTGAACAGCAGAAGTGAGGAGAGTGTGTACCCCTGATGGTTTCATATACATGGGACATGTTAACAGGTGAACAGTATAAGTGAAGAGAGTGTGCTCCACTGATGGTTTAATATACATGGGACATGTTACCAGGTGAACAGAATAGTGAGGAGAGTGTTTTCCCCTGATTGTTTAATGCACACGGGACACGTCACCAGGTGAACAGTATAAGTCAGGAGAGTGTGTTCCGCTGATTGTTTAATACGCACGGGACATGTTCCCAGGTGAACATTATAAGTGAGGAAAGTGTGTTCCCCTGATGGTTTAATGCACACGGGACATGTTACCAGGTGAACAGTATCAGTGAGGAGAGTGTGTTCCCCTGATTGTTTAATACACACGGGACATGTTACCAGGTGAACAGAATAGTGAGGAGAGTGTGTTCCCCTGATTGTTTTATACACACGGGACATGTCACCAGGTGAACAGTATAAGTGAGGAGAGTGAGTTCCCATGATGGTTTAATACACACGGGACATGTTACCAGGTGAACAGAATAAGTGAGGAGAGTGTGTTCCCCTGATTTTTTTATACAAACGGGACATGTTACCAGGTGAACTGTATAAGTGAGGAGTGTGTGATCCCCTGATTGTTTAATACACACGGGACATGTCACCAGGTGAACTTTATAAGTGAGGAGAGTGTGTTCCCCAGATTGTTTTATACACACGGGACATGTCACCAGGTGAACAGTATAAGTGAGGATAGTGTGATCCCCTGATTGTTTAATACTCACGGGACATGTCACCAGGTGAACAGTATAAGTGAGGAGAGTGTGTTCCCCTGATTGTTTAATACGCACGGGACATGTCACCAGGTGAACAGTATAAGTGAGGAGAGTGTGTTCCCCTGATTGTTTAATGCACACGGGACATGTCACCAGGTGAACAGTATAAGTGAGGAGAGTGTGTTCCCCTGATTGTTTAATGCACACGGGTCACGTCACCAGGTGAACTCTATAAGTGAGGAGAGTGTGTTCCCCAGATTGTTTTATACACACGGGACATGTCACCAGGTGAACAGTATAAGTGAGCATAGTGTGTTCCCCTGATTGTTTAATGCACACGGGACATGTCACCAGGTGAACAGTATAAGTGAAGTGAGCGTGTTCCCCTGATTGTTTAATGCACACGGGACATGTCACCAGGTGAACAGAATAAGTGAGGAGAGTATGTTCCCCTAACTGTTTAATGCACACGGGACATGTCACCAGTTGAACAGTATAAGTGAGGAGAGTGTGTTCCCCTGATTGTTTAATACACACGGGACAAGTTAGCAGGTGAACAGTATAAGTGAGGAGAGTGTGTTCCCCTGATTGTTTAATACACACGGGACATGTTACCAGGTGAACAGTATAAGTGAGGAGAGTGTGTTCCCCTGATTGTTTAATACACACGGGACATGTTACCAGGTGAACAGTATAAGAGAGGAGAGAGTGTTCCCCTGATTGTTTAATACACACGGGACAAGTTAGCAGGTGAACAGTATAAGTGAGGAGAGTGTGTTCCCCTGATTGTTTAATACACACGGGACATGTTACCAGGTGAACTCTATAAGTGAGGATAGTGTGTTCCCCTTATTGTTTAATAAACACGGGACATGTCACCAGGTGAACAGTATAAGTGAGGAGAGTGTGTTCCCCTGATGGTTTAATATACACAGGACATATTTCCAGGTGAACAGTATAAGTGAGGAGAGTTTGTTCCCCTGATGGTTTAATATACACGGGACATGTTACCAGATGAACAGTATAAGTGAGGAGATTGTGTTCCCCTGATTGTTTAATATACACGGGACATGTTACCAGGTGAACAGTATAAGTGAAGAGAGTGTGTTCCCCTGATTGTTTCATACACACGGGACATGTTACCAGGTGAACAGTATAAGTGAAGAGAGTGTGTTCCCCTGATTGTTTAATACACACGGGACATGTTACAAGGTGAACAGTGTAAGTGAGGAGACTGTGTTCCACTGATTGGTTAATACACACGGGTCACGTCACCAGGTGAACTTTATAAGTGAGGAATGTGTGTTCCCCTGATTGTTTAATACACACGGGACATGTTACCAGGTGAACAGTATAAGTGAGAAGAGTGTGTTCCCCTGATTGTTTTATGCACACGGGACATGTTACCAGGTGAACAGAATAAGTGAGGAGAGTGTGTTCCCCTGATTTTTTTATATAAACGGGACATGTTACCAGGTGAACAGTATAAGTGAGGAGAGTGTGATCCCCTGATTGTTTAATATACACGGGACATGTCACCAGGTGAACTTGATAAGTGAGGAGAGTGTGTTCCCCTGATTGTTTAATACACACGGGACATGTCACCAGTTGAAAAGTATAAGTGAGGAGAGGGCTTTCCCCTGATGGTTTAATACTCACGGGACATGTTACCAGGTGAACAGTATAAGTGAAGAGAGTGTGTTCCCATGATTGTTTCATACACACGGGACATGTTACCAGGTGAACAGTATAAGTGAAGAGAGTGTGTTCCCCTGATTGTTTAATACACACGGGACATGTTACAAGGTGAACAGTGTAAGTGAGGAGACTGTGTTCCACTGATTGGTTAATACACACGGGTCACGTCACCAGGTGAACTTTATAAGTGAGGAATGTGTGTTCCCCTGATTGTTTAATACACACGGGACATGTTACCAGGTGAACAGTATAAGTGAGAAGAGTGTGTTCCCCTGATTGTTTTATGCACACGGGACATGTTACCAGGTGAACAGAATAAGTGAGGAGAGTGTGTTCCCCTGATTTTTTTATACAAACGGGACATGTTACCAGGTGAACAGTATAAGTGAGGAGAGTGTGATCCCCTGATTGTTTAATATACACGGGACATGTTACCAGGTGAACTTGATAAGTGAGGAGAGTGTGTTCCCCTGATTGTTTAATACACACGGGACATGTCACCAGTTGAACAGTATAAGTGAGGAGAGGGCTTTCCCCTGATGGTTTAATACTCACGGGACATGTTACCAGGTGAACAGTATAAGTGAGGAGAGTGTGTTCCCCTGATGGTTTAATATTCACGGGACATGTCACCAGGTGAACAGTATAAGTGAAGAGAGTGTGTTCCCCTGATTGTTTAATATACACGGGACATGTTACCAGGTGAACAGTATAAGTGAGGAGATTGTGTTCCCCAGATTGTTTTATACACACGGGACATGTCACCAGGTGAACAGTATAAGTGAGGAGAGTGTGTTCCCCTGATTGTTTAATACACACGGGACATGTCACCAGTTGAACAGTATAAGTGAGGAGAGGGCTTTCCCCTGATGGTTTAATACTCACGGGACATGTTACCAGGTGAACAGTATAAGTGAGGAGAGTGTGTTCCCCTGATGGTTTAATATTCACGGGACATGTCACCAGGTGAACAGTATAAGTGAAGAGAGTGTGTTCCCCTGATTGTTCAATACACACGGGACATGTTAATAGGTGAACAGAATAAGTGAGGAGAGTGTGTTCCCCTGATTTTTTAATGCACACGGGACATGTTTCCAGGTGAACAGTATAAGTGAGGAGAGTGTGTTCCCCTGATTGTTTAATGCACACAGGACATGTTACCAGGTGAACAGTATAAGTGAGGAGAGTGTGTTCCCCTGATGGTTTAATACACACGGGACATGTTACCAGATGAACAGTATAAGTGAGGAGATTGTGCTCCCCTGATGGTTTAATATACACGGGACATGTTCCCAGGTGAACAGTATAAGTGAAGAGAGTGTGTTCACCTGATTGTTTAATACACACGGGACATGTTACCAGGTGAACAGTATAAGTGAGGAGAGAGTGTTCCCCTGATGGTTTAATGCACACGGGACATGTTTCCAGGTGAACAGTATAAGTGAGGAGAGTGTGTTGCCTGATTGTTTAATACACACGGGACATGTTACCAGCTGAACAGTATAAGTGAAGAGAGTGTGTTCCCCTGATTGTTTAATACACACGGGACATGTTACCAGGTGAACAGTATAAGTGAGGAGAGAGTGTTCTCCTGATGGTTTAATACACACGGGACATGTTACCAGGTGAACAGTATAAGTGAGGAGAGTGTGTTCCCCTGATGGTTTAATACACACGGGACTTGTTACCAGATGAACAGGATAAGTGAGGAGAGTGTGTTGCCCTGATGGTTTAATATACACAGGACATGTTACCAGGTGAACAGTATAAGTGAGGAGATTGTGTTCCCCTGATGGTTTAATATACACGGGACATTTTACCAGATGAACAGGAAAAGTGAGGAGAGTGTGTTCCCCTGATTGATTAACACGCACGGGACATGATACCACGTGAACAGCATAAGTGAGGAGAGTGAGTTCCCCTGATTTTTTAATATACCCGGGACATGTTACCAGGTGAACAGTATAAGTGAGGAGAGTGTGTTCCCCTGATGGTTTAATATACACGGGACATTTTACCAGATGAACAGTATAAGTGAGGAGATTGTGTTCCCCTGATGGTTTAATACACACGGGACATGTACCAGGTGAACAGAATAAGTGAGGAGAGTGTGTTCCCCTGATTTTTTTATACAAACGGGACATGTTACCAGGTGAA
The DNA here is from genome assembly GCF_036365525.1 of Heterodontus francisci. Taxonomy (NCBI): domain Eukaryota; kingdom Metazoa; phylum Chordata; class Chondrichthyes; order Heterodontiformes; family Heterodontidae; genus Heterodontus; species Heterodontus francisci. The sequence continues at coordinate 1,700,936 of NW_027141565.1, forward strand.
CAGTATAAGTGAGGAGAGTGTGTTGCCTGATTGTTTAATACACACGGGACATGTTACCAGGTGAACAGTATAAGTGAGGAGAGAGTGTTCCCCTGATGGTTTAATACTCACGGGACATGTTACCAGGTGAACAGTATAAGTGAGGAGAGAGTGTTCCCCTGATTGTTTAATACTCACGGGACATGTTACCAGGTGAACAGTATAAGTGAAGAGAGTGTGTTCCCCTGATTTTTTAATGCACACGGGACATGTCACCAGTTGAACAGAATAAGTGAGGAGAGTGGGTTCCCCTGATTGTTTAATACACACGGGACATGTTACCAGGTGAACTCTATAAGTGAGGAGAGTGTGTTCCCCTTATTGTTTAATAAACACGGGACATGTCACCAGGTGAACAGTATAAGTGAGGAGAGTGTGTTCCCCTGATGGTTTAATATACAATGGACATGTTACCAGGTGAACAGTATAAGTGAGGAGAGTGTGTTCCCCTGATGGTTTAATACACACGGGACATGTTACCAGATGAACAGTATAAGTGAGGAGATTGTGCTCCCCTGATGGTTTAATATACACGGGACATGTTACCACGTGAACAGTATAAGTGAAGAGAGTGTGTTCCCCTGATTGTTTAATACACACGGGACATGTTACCAGGTGAACAGTATAAGTGAGGAGAGAGTGTTCCCCTGATGGTTTAATACACACGGGACATGTTTCTAGGTGAACAGTATAAGTGAGGAGAGTGTGTTGCCTGATTGTTTAATATACACGGGACATGTTACCAGGTGAACAGTATAAGTGAGGAGAGAGTGTTCCCCTGATGGTTTAATACATACGGGACTTGTTACCAGATGAACAGTATAAGTGAGGAGAGTGTGTTGCCCTGATGGTTTAATATACACAGGACATGTTACCAGGTGAACAGTATAAGTGAGGAGAGTGTGTTGCCTGATTGTTTAATACACACGGGACATGTTACCAGGTGAACAGTATAAGTGAGGAGAGTGTGTTCCCCTGATGGTTTAATACACACGGGACTTGTTACCAGATGAACAGTATAAGTGAGGAGAGTGTGTTGCCCTGATGGTTTAATATACACAGGACATGTTACCAGGTGAACAGTATAAGTGAGGAGATTGTGGTCCCCTGATGGTTTAATATACACGGGACATTTTACCAGATGAACATTATAAGTGAGGAGATTGTGTTCCCCTGATGGTTTGATATACACGGGATATGTTACAGGGTGAACAGTATAAGTGAGGAGAGTGTGTTCCCCTGATGGTTTAATATACACGGGATATGTTACCAGGTGAACAGTATAAGTGAGGAGAGTCTGTTCCCCTGATTGTTTAATACACACGGGACATGTCACCAGATGAACAGTATAAGTGAGGAGAGTGTGTTCCCCTGATTGTTTAATACACACGGGACATTTTACCAGATGAACAGTTTAAGTGAGGAGATTGTGTTCCCCTGATGGTTTAATATACACGGGACATTTTACCAGATGAACAGTATAAGTGAGGAGATTGTGTTCCCCTGATGGTTTAATATACACGGGATATGTTACCAGGTGAACAATATAAGTGAGGAGAGTGTGTTCCCCTGATGGTTTAATATACACGGGACATTTTACCAGATGAACAGTATAAGTGAAGAGAGTGTGTTTCCCTGTTGGTTTAATATACACGGGACATTTTACCAGATGAACAGTATAAGTGAAGAGAGTGTGTTTCCCTGATGGTTTAATATACACGGAACATTTTACCAGATGAACAGTATAAGTGAAGAGAGTGTGTTTCCCTGATGGTTTAATATACACGGGACATTTTACCAGATGAACAGTATAAGTGAGGAGATTGTGTTCCCCTGATGGTTTAATATACACGGGACATGTTACCAGGTGAACAGTATAAGTGAGGAGATTGTGTTCCCCTGATGGTTTAATATACACGGGATATGTTACCAGGTGTACAGTATAAGTGAAGAGAGTGTGTTTCCCTGATTGTTTAATATACACGGGAGATTTTACCAGATGAACAGTATAAGTGAGGAGATTGTGTTCCCCTGATGGTTTAATACACACAGGACATGTTACCAGGTGAACAGTATAAGTGAGGAGAATGTGTTCCCCTGATTGTTCAATACACACGGGACATGTCACCAGGTGAACAGTATAATTGAGGAGAGTGTGTTCCCCTGATGGTTTAATATACACAGGACATGTCACCAGGTGAACAGTATAAGTGAGGAGAGTGTGTTCCCCTGATTGTTTAATACACACGGGACATGTTACCAGGTGAACACTATAAGTGAGGAGAGTGTGTTCCCCTGATGGTTTAAAACACACGACATGTCAACAGGTGAACAGTAAAAGTGAAGAGAGTGAGTTCCCCTGATTGTTTAATACGCACGGGACATGTTACCAGGTGAACAGTAAAAGTGAGGAGAGTGTGTTCGCCTGATGGTTTAAAACACACGACATGTCAACAGGTGAACAGTAAAAGTGAAGAGAGTGAGTTCCCCTGATTGTTTAATACACCCGGGACATGTCACCAGGTGAACAGTATAAGTGAGGAGAGTGTGTTCCCCTGATGGTTTAATACACACATGACATGTCACCAGTTGAACAGTATAATTGAGGAGAGGGCTTTCCCCTGATGGTTTAATATACATGGGACATGTTACCAGGTGAACAGTATAAGTGAGGAGAGTGTGTTCCCCTGATGGTTTAATATACACGGGACATGTTCCCAGGTGAACAGTATAAGTGAGGAGAGTGCTTTCCCCTGATGGTTTAATATACACGGGACATGTTTCCAGGTGAACAGTATAAATTAGGAGAATGTGTTCCCCTGATCGTTTTGTATACACGGGACATGTTGCCAGGTGAACAGTATAAGTGAGGAGAGTGTGTTCCCCTGTTTGATTAACACGCACGGGACATGTTACCAGGTGAACTGTATAAGTGAGGATTATGTTTTCCCCTGATGGTTTAATATACACGGGACATGTTACCAGATGAACAGTATAAGTGAAGAGAGTGTGTTCCCCTGATGGTTTAATATACATGGGACATGTTACCAGGTGAACAGTATAAGTGAGGAGAGGGTCTTCCCCTGATGGTTTAATATACACAGGACATGTTCCCAGTTGAACAGTATAAGTGAGGAGAGTGTGTTCCCCTGATGGTTTAATATACACGGGACATGTTAGCAGGTGAACAGTATAAGTGAGGAGATTGTGTTCCCCTGATGGTTTAATATACACGGGACATTTTACCAGATGAACATTATAAGTGAGGAGATTGTGTTCCCCTGATGGTTTGATATACACGGGATATGTTACCAGGTGAACAGTATAAGTGAGGAGAGTGTGTTCCCCTGATGGTTTAATATACACGGGATATGTTACCAGGTGAACAGTATAAGTGAGGAGAGTGTGTTCCCCTGATGGTTTAATATACATGGGATATGTTACCAGATGAACAGTATAAGTGAGGAGAGTCTGTTCCCCTGATTGTTTAATACACACGGGACATGTCACCAGATGAACAGTATAAGTGAGGAGACTGTGTTCCCCTGATTGTTTAATACACACGGGACATTTTACCAGATGAACAGTTTAAGTGAGGAGATTGTGTTCCCCTGATGGTTTAATATACACGGGACATTTTACCAGATGAACAGTATAAGTGAGGAGATTGTGTTCCCCTGATGGTTTAATATACACGGGATATGTTACCAGGTGAACAATATAAGTGAGGAGAGTGTGTTCCCCTGATGGTTTAATATACACGGGACATTTTACCAGATGAACAGTATAAGTGAAGAGAGTGTGTTTCCCTGTTGGTTTAATATACACGGGACATTTTACCAGATGAACAGTACAAGTGAAGAGAGTGTGTTTCCCTGATGGTTTAATATACACGGGACATTTTACCAGATGAACAGTATAAGTGAAGAGAGTGTGTTTCCCTGATGGTTTAATATACACGGGACATTTTACCAGATGAACAGTATAAGTGAGGAGATTGTGTTCCCCTGATGGTTTAATATACACGGGACATGATACCAGGTGAACAGTATAAGTGAGGAGATTGTGTTCCCCTGATGGTTTAATATACACGGGATATGTTACCAGGTGTACAGTATAAGTGAAGAGAGTGTGTTTCCCTGATTGTTTAATATACACGGGAGATTTTACCAGATGAACAGTATAAGTGAGGAGATTGTGTTCCCCTGATGGTTTAATACACACAGGACATGTTACCAGGTGAACAGTATAAGTGAGGAGAATGTGTTTTCCTGATTGTTTAATACACACGGGACATGTCACCAGGTGAACAGTATAAGTGAGGAGAATGTGTTCCCCTGATTGTTTAATACACACAGGACATGTTACCAGGTGAACCGTATAATTGAGGAGAGTGTGTTCCCCTGATGGTTTAATATACACAGGACATGTTCCCAGGTGAACAGTATAAGTGAGGAGATTGTGTTCCCCTGATCGTTTAGTATACACGTGACATGTTGCCAGGTGAACAGTGTAAGTGAGGAGAGATTGTTACCCTGATGGTTTAATACTCACGGGACATGTCACCAGGTGAACAGTATAAGTGAGGAGAGTGTATTCCCCTGATTGTTTAACACGCACGGGACATGTTACCAGGTGAACAGTATAAGAGAGGAGAGTGAGTTCCCCTGATTTTTTAATATACCCGGGACATGTCACCAGGTGAACAGTATAAGTGAGGAGACTGTATTCCCCTGATGGTTTAATATACACGGGACATGTTAGCAGGTGAACAGTATAAGTGAGGATTATGTGTTCCCCTGATGGTTTAATATACACGGGACATGTTACCAGGTGAACAGTATAAGTGAGCAGAGTGTGTTCCCCTGATTGTTAAATATACACGGGACACGTTACCAGGCGAACAGTATAAGTGAGGAGAGTGTGTTCCCCTGATGGTTTAATACACACGGGACATGTTACCAGGTGAACAGTATAAGTGAGGAGAGTGAGTTCCCCTGATTGTTTAATACACACGGGACATGTAACCAAGTGAACAGTATAAGTGAGGAGAGTGTGGTCCCCTGATGGTTTAACACGCACGGGACATGTTACCAGGTGAACAGTATAAGTGAGGAGAGTGTGTTCCCCTGATGGTTTAATATACACGGGACATGTAACCAAATGAACAGTATAAGTGAGGAGAGTGTGTTCCCCTGATGGTTTAACACGAACGGGACATGTTACCAGGTGAACAGTATAAGTGAGGAGAGTGTGTTCCCCTGATGGTTTAATATACACACGACATGATACCAGGTGAACAGTATAAGTGAGGGGAGTGAATTCCCCTGATTGTTTAATATGCACGGGACATGTCACCAGGTGAACAGGATAAGTGAGGAGAATGTGTTCCCCTGATGGTTTAATATTCACTGGACATGTTACCAGATGAACAGTCTAAGTGAGGAGAGCGTGTTCCCCTGATGGTTTAATATGCAAGGGACATGTTACCAGCTGAACAGTATAAGTGAGGAGAGTGTGTTCCCCTGATGGTTTAATACGCACGGGACATTTCACCAAGTGAACTGTATAAGTGAGGAGAGTGTGTTCCCCTGATGATTTAATGCACACAGGACATGTTACCAGGTGAACAGTACAAGTGAGGAGAGTGTGTTCCCCTGATGTTTTAACACGCACGGGACATGTTACCAGGTGAACAGTATAAGTGAGGAGAGTGTGTTCCCCTGATGGTTTAATATACACACGACATGATACCAGGTGAACAGTATAAGTGAGGGGAGTGAATTCCCCTGATTGTTTAATATGCACGGGACATGTCACCAGGTGAACAGGATAAGTGAGGAGAATGTGTTCCCCTGATGGTTTAATATTCACTGGACATGTTACCAGATGAACAGTCTAAGTGAGGAGAGCGTGTTCCCCTGACGGTTTAATATACACGGGACATGTTACCAGCTGAACAGTATAAGTGAGGAGAGTGTGTTCCCCTGATGGTTTAATACGCACGGGACATTTCACCAAGTGAACTGTATAAGTGAGGAGAGTGTGTTCCCCTGATGATTTAATGCACACAGGACATGTTACCAGGTGAACAGTACAAGTGAGGAGAGTGTGTTCCCCTGATGTTTTAACACGCACGGGACATGTTACCAGGTGAACAGTATAAGTGAGGAGAGTGTGTTCCCCTGATTGTTTATTACACACGGGACATGTCACCTGGTGAACAGTATAAGTGAGGAGAGTGTGTTCCCCTGATGGTTTAATATACACAGGACATGTAACCAAATGAACAGTATAAGTGAGGAGAGTGTGTTCCCCTGATGGTTTAACACGCACGGGACATGTTACCAGGTGAACAGTATAAGTGAGGAGTGTGTGTTCCCCTGATGGTTTAATATACACGGGACATGAAAGCAGGTGAACAGTATAAGTGAGGGGAGTGAATTCCCCTGATTGTTTAATACACACGGGACATGTCACCAGGTGAACAGGATAAGTGAGGAGAATGTGTTCCCCTGATGGTTTAATATTCACTGGACATGTTACCAGCTGAACAGTATAAGTGAGGAGAGTGTGTTCCCCTGATGTTTTAACACGCACGGGACATGTTACCAGGTAAACAGTATAAGTGAGGAGAGTGTGTTCCCCTGATTGTTTATTACACACGGGACATGTCACCTGGTGAACAGTATAAGTGAGGAGAGTGTGTTCCCCTGATGGTTTAATATACACGGGACATGTTACCAGGTGAACGGTATAAGCGAGGAGACTGTATTCCCCTGATGGTTTAATATACACGGGACATGTTAGCAGGTGAACAGTACAAGTGAGGAGAGTGTGTTCCCCTGATTGTTTAATACTCACGGGACATGTTACCAGGTGAACAGTATAAGTGAGGAGACTGTGTTCCCCTGATGCTTTAATACACCCGGGACATGTTACCAGGTGAACAGTATAAGTGAGGAGAGTGTGATCCAATGATTGTTTAATACTGACGGGATTTGTCACCAGGTGAAGAGTAGAAGTGAGGAGAGTGTGTTCCCCTGATGGTTTAATATACGCGGGACATGTTACCAGGTGAACAGTATAAGTGAGGAGAGTGTGTTCCCCTGATTGTTTTATACACACGGGACATGTTACCAGGTGAACAGTATAATTGAGGAGAGTGTGTTCCCCTGATGGTTTAATATACATGGGACATGTTACCAGGTGAACAGTTTAAGTGAAGAGAGAGTGTTCCCCTGATTGTTTAATACACACGGGACATGTTACCAGGTGAACAGTATAAGTGAGGAGAGTGTGTTCCCCTGATGGTTTAATATACATGGGACATGTTACCAGGTGAACAGTATAAGTGAGGAGAGTGTGTTCCCCTGATGGTTTAATACACACGGGACATGTTACCAGGTGAACAGTATAAGTGAGGAGAGTGTGTTCCCCTGATTGTTTGATACGCACGGGACATGTTACCAGGTGAACAGTATAAGTGAGGAGAGTGTGTTCCCCTGATTGTTTAATACGCACGGGACATGTTACCAGGTGAACAGTATAAGTGAGGAGAGTGTGTTCTCCTGATTGTTTAATACACACGGGACATGTTACCAGGTGAACAGTATAAGTGAGGAGAGTGTGTTCCCCTGATTGTTTAATACGCACGGGACATGTTACCAGGTGAACAGTATATGTGAGGAGAGTGTGTTCCCCTGTTTGTTTAATACACACGGGAGATGTTACCAGGTGAACAGTATAAGTGAGGAGAGTGTGTTCCCCTGATTGTTTAATACGCACGGGACATGTTACCAGGTGAACAGGATAAGTGAGGAGAGTGAGTTCCCCTGATGGTTTAATACAAACAGGACATGTCAACAGGTGAACAGTATAAGTGAGGAGAGTGTTTTCCCCTGTTTGTTTAATACACACGGGACATGTTACCAGGTGAACAGTATAAGTGAGGAGAGTGTCTTCCCCTTATGGTTTAATACTGACGGGACATGTCACCAGATGAACAGTATAAGTGAGGAGAGTGTGTTCCCCTGATTGTTTAATGCACACAGGACATGTTACCAGGTAAACAGCATAAGTGAGGAGAGTGTGTTCCCCTGATGGTTTAATACGCACGGGACATTTCACCAAGTGAACTGTATAAGTGAGGAGAGTGTGTTCCCCTGATGATTTAATGCACACAGGACATGTTACCAGGTGAACAGTACAAGTGAGGAGAGTGTGTTCCCCTGATGTTTTAACACGCACGGGACATGTTACCAGGTGAACAGTATAAGTGAGGAGAGTGTGTTCCCCTGATTGTTTATTACACACGGGACATGTCACCTGGTGAACAGTATAAGTGAGGAGAGTGTGTTCCCCTGATGGTTTAATATACACGGGACATGTAACCAAATGAACAGTATAAGTGAGGAGAGTGTGTTCCCCTGATGGTTTAACACGCACGGGACATGTTACCAGGTGAACAGTATAAGTGAGGAGAGTGTGTTCCCCTGATGGTTTAATATACACGGGACATGAAAGCAGGTGAACAGTATAAGTGAGGGGAGTGAATTCCCCTGATTGTTTAATACACACGGGACATGTCACCAGGTGAACAGGATAAGTGAGGAGAATGTGTTCCCCTGATGGTTTAATATTCACTGGACATGTTACCAGATGAACAGTCTAAGTGAGGAGAGCGTGTTCCCCTGATGGTTTAATATGCACGGGACATGTTACCAGCTGAACAGTATAAGTGAGGAGAGTGTGTTCCCCTGATGGTTTAATACGCACGGGACATTTCACCAAGTGAACTGTATAAGTGAGGAGAGTGTGTTCCCCTGATGATTTAATGCACACAGGACATGTTACCAGGTGAACAGTATAAGTGAGGAGAGTGTGTTCCCCTGATGTTTTAACACGCACGGGACATGTTACCAGGTAAACAGTATAAGTGAGGAGAGTGTGTTCCCCTGATGGTTTAATATACACGGGACATGTTACCAGGTGAACGGTATAAGCGAGGAGACTGTATTCCCCTGATGGTTTAATATACACGGGACATGTTAGCAGGTGAACAGTACAAGTGAGGAGAGTGTGTTCCCTTGATTGTTTAATACTCACGGGACATGTTACCAGGTGAACAGTATAAGTGAGGAGACTGTGTTCCCCTGATGCTTTAATACACCCGGGACATGTTACCAGGTGAACAGTATAAGTGAGGAGAGTGTGTTCCCCTGATTGTTTAATACACACGGGACATGTTACCAGGTGAACAGTATAAGTGAGGAGACTTTGTTCCCCTGATGGTTTAATATACATGGGACATGTTACCAGGTGAACAGTTTAAGTGAAGAGAGAGTGTTCCCCTGATTGTTTAATACACACGGGACATGTTACCAGGTGAACAGTATAAGTGAGGAGAGTGTGTTCCCCTGATGGTTTAATATACATGGGACATGTTACCAGGTGAACAGTATAAGTGAGGAGAGTGTGTTCCCCTGATGGTTTAATACACACGGGACATGTTACCAGGTGAACAGTATAAGTGAGGAGAGTGTGTTCCCCTGATTGTTTGATACGCACGGGACATGTTACCAGGTGAACAGTATAAGTGAGGAGAGTGTGTTCCCCTGATTGTTTAATACGCACGGGACATGTTACCAGGTGAACAGTATAAGTGAGGAGAGTGTGTTCTCCTGATTGTTTAATACACACGGGACATGTTACCAGGTGAACAGTATAAGTGAGGAGAGTGTGTTCCCCTGATTGTTTAATACGCACGGGACATGTTACCAGGTGAACAGTATATGTGAGGAGAGTGTGTTCCCCTGTTTGTTTAATACACACGGGACATGTTACCAGGTGAACAGTATAAGTGAGGAGAGTGTGTTCCCCTGATTGTTTAATACGCACGGGACATGTTACCAGGTGAACAGGATAAGTGAGGAGAGTGAGTTCCCCTGATGGTTTAATACAAACAGGACATGTCAACAGGTGAACAGTATAAGTGAGGAGAGTGTTTTCCCCTGTTTGTTTAATACACACGGGACATGTTACCAGGTGAACAGTATAAGTGAGGAGAGTGTCTTCCCCTTATGGTTTAATACTGACGGGACATGTCACCAGATGAACAGTATAAGTGAGGAGAGTGTGTTCCCCTGATTGTTTAATGCACACAGGACATGTTACCAGGTAAACAGCATAAGTGAGGAGAGTGTGTTCCCCTGATGGTTTAATACGCACGGGACATTTCACCAAGTGAACTGTATAAGTGAGGAGAGTGTGTTCCCCTGATGGTTTAATGCACACGGGACATGTTACCAGGTGAACAGTATAAGTGAGGAGAGTGTGTTCCCCTGATGGTTTAATACACACGGGACATGTTACCAGGTGAACAGTATAAGTGAGGAGAGTGAGTTCCCCTGATTGTTTAATACACACGGGACATGTAACCAAATGAACAGTATAAGTGAGGAGAGTGTGTTCCCCTGATGGTTTAACACGCACGGGACATGTTACCAGGTGAACAGTATAAGTGAGGAGAGTGTGTTCCCCTGATGGTTTAATATACACGGGACATGTAACCAAATGAACAGTATAAGTGAGGAGAGTGTGTTCCCCTGATGGTTTAACACGAACGGGACATGTTACCAGGTGAACAGTATAAGTGAGGAGAGTGTGTTCCCCTGATGGTTTAATATACACACGACATGATACCAGGTGAACAGTATAAGTGAGGGGAGTGAATTCCCCTGATTGTTTAATATGCACGGGACATGTCACCAGGTGAACAGGATAAGTGAGTAGAATGTGTTCCCCTGATGGTTTAATATTCACTGGACATGTTACCAGATGAACAGTCTAAGTGAGGAGAGCGTGTTCCCCTGATGGTTTAATATGCACGGGACATGTTACCAGCTGAACAGTATAAGTGAGGAGAGTGTGTTCCCCTGATGGTTTATTACACACGGGACATGTCACCTGGTGAACAGTATAAGTGAGGAGAGTGTGTTCCCCTGATGGTTTAATATACACGGGACATGTAACCAAATGAACAGTATAAGTGAGGAGAATGTGTTCCCCTGATGGTTTAATATTCACTGGACATGTTACCAGATGAACAGTCTAAGTGAGGAGAGCGTGTTCCCCTGATGGTTTAATATGCACGGGACATGTTACCAGCTGAACAGTATAAGTGAGGAGAGTGTGTTCCCCTGATGGTTTAATACGCACGGGACATTTCACCAAGTGAACTGTATAAGTGAGGAGAGTGTGTTCCCCTGATGATTTAATGCACACAGGACATGTTACCAGGTGAACAGTACAAGTGAGGAGAGTGTGTTCCCCTGATGTTTTAACACGCACGGGACATGTTACCAGGTGAACAGTATAAGTGAGGAGAGTGTGTTCCCCTGATTGTTTATTACACACGGGACATGTCACCTGGTGAACAGTATAAGTGAGGAGAGTGTGTTCCCCTGATGGTTTAATATACACGGGACATGTAACCAAATGAACAGTATAAGTGAGGAGAATGTGTTCCCCTGATGGTTTAATATTCACTGGACATGTTACCAGATGAACAGTCTAAGTGAGGAGAGCGTGTTCCCCTGATGGTTTAATATGCACGGGACATGTTACCAGCTGAACAGTATAAGTGAGGAGAGTGTGTTCCCCTGATGGTTTAATACGCACGGGACATTTCACCAAGTGAACTGTATAAGTGAGGAGAGTGTGTTCCCCTGATGATTTAATGCACACAGGACATGTTACCAGGTGAACAGTATAAGTGAGGAGAGTGTGTTCCCCTGATGTTTTAACACGCACGGGACATGTTACCAGGTAAACAGTATAAGTGAGGAGAGTGTGTTCCTCTGATTGTTTATTACACACGGGACATGTCACCTGGTGAACAGTATAAGTGAGGAGAGTGTGTTCCCCTGATGGTTTAATATACACGGGACATGTTACCAGGTGAACGGTATAAGCGAGGAGACTGTATTCCCCTGATGGTTTAATATACACGGGACATGTTAGCAGGTGAACAGTACAAGTGAGGAGAGTGTGTTCCCCTGATTGTTTAATACTCACGGGACATGTTACCAGGTGAACAGTATAAGTGAGGAGACTGTGTTCCCCTGATGCTTTAATACACCCGGGACATGTTACCAGGTGAACAGTATAAGTGAGGAGAGTGTGATCCAATGATTGTTTAATACTGACGGGATTTGTCACCAGGTGAAGAGTAGAAGTGAGGAGAGTGTGTTCCCCTGATGGTTTAATATACGCGGGACATGTTACCAGGTGAACAGTATAAGTGAGGAGAGTGTGATCCAATGATTGTTTAATACTGACGGGATTTGTCACCAGGTGAAGAGTAGAAGTGAGGAGAGTGTGTTCCCCTGATGGTTTAATATACGCGGGACATGTTACCAGGTGAACAGTATAAGTGAGGAGAGTGTGTTCCCCTGATTGTTTTATACACACGGGACATGTTACCAGGTGAAGAGTATAATTGAGGAGAGTGTGTTCCCCTGATGGTTTAATATACATGGGACATGTTACCAGGTGAACAGTATAAGTGAGGAGAGTGTGTTCCCCTGATTGTTTAATACACACGGGACATGTTACCAGGTGAACAGTATAAGTGAGGAGACTTTGTTCCCCTGATGGTTTAATATACATGGGACATGTTACCAGGTGAACAGTTTAAGTGAAGAGAGAGTGTTCCCCTGATTGTTTAATACACACGGGACATGTTACCAGGTGAACAGTATAAGTGAGGAGAGTGTGTTCCCCTGATGGTTTAATATACATGGGACATGTTACCAGGTGAACAGTATAAGTGAGGAGAGTGTGTTCCCCTGATGGTTTAATACACACGGGACATGTTACCAGGTGAACAGTATAAGTGAGGAGAGTGTGTTCCCCTGATTGTTTAATACGCACGGGACATGTTACCAGGTGAACAGTATAAGTGAGGAGAGTGTGTTCCCCTGATTGTTTAATACACACGGGACATGTTACCAGGTGAACAGTATAAGTGAGGAGAGTGTGTTCCCCTGATTGTTTAATACACACGGGACATGTTACCAGTTGAACAGTATAAGTGAGGAGAGTGTGTTCCCCTGATTGTTTAATACGCACGGGACATGTTACCAGGTGAACAGTATATGTGAGGAGAGTGTGTTCCCCTGTTTGTTTAATACACACGGGACATGTTACCAGGTGAACAGTATAAGTGAGGAGAGTGTGTTCCCCTGATTGTTTAATACGCACGGGACATGTTACCAGGTGAACAGGATAAGTGAGGAGAGTGAGTTCCCCTGATGGTTTAATACAAACAGGACATGTCAACAGGTGAACAGTATAAGTGAGGAGAGTGTTTTCCCCTGTTTGTTTAATACACACGGGACATGTTACCAGGTGAACAGTATAAGTGAGGAGAGTGTCTTCCCCTTATGGTTTAATACTGACGGGACATGTCACCAGATGAACAGTATAAGTGAGGAGAGTGAGTTCCCCTGATTGTTTAATGCACACAGGACATGTTACCAGGTAAACAGCATAAGTGAGGAGAGTGTGTTCCCCTGATTGTTTAATGCACACAGGACATGTTACCAGGTAAACAGCATAAGTGAGGAGAGTGTGTTCCCCTGATGGTTTAATACGCACGGGACATTTCACCAAGTGAACTGTATAAGTGAGGAGAGTGTGTTCCCCTGATGGTTTAATGCACACGGGACATGTTACCAGGTGAACAGTATAAGTGAGGAGAGTGTGTTCCCCTGATGGTTTAATACACACGGGACATGTTACCAGGTGAACAGTATAAGTGAGGAGAGTGAGTTCCCCTGATTGTTTAATACACACGGGACATGTAACCAAGTGAACAGTATAATTGAGGAGAGTGTGTTCCCCTGATGGTTTAACACGCACGGGACATGTTACCAGGTGAACAGTATAAGTGAGGAGAGTGTGTTCCCCTGATGGTTTAATATACACGGGACATGTAACCAAATGAACAGTAGAAGTGAGGAGAGTGTGTTCCCCTGATGGTTTAACACGAACGGGACATGTTACCAGGTGAACAGTATAAGTGAGGAGAGTGTGTTCCCCTGATGGTTTAATATACACACGACATGATACCAGGTGAACAGTATAAGTGAGGGGAGTGAATTCCCCTGATTGTTTAATATGCACGGGACATGTCACCAAGTGAACAGGATAAGTGAGGAGAATGTGTTCCCCTGATGGTTTAATACGCACGGGACATTTCACCAAGTGAACTGTATAAGTGAGGAGAGTGTGTTCCCCTGATGATTTAATGCAGACAGGACATGTTACCAAGTGAACAGTATAAGTGAGGAGTCCGTGTTCCCCTGATGGTTTAATACGCACGGGACATTTCACCAAGTGAACTGTATAAGTGAGGAGAGTGTGTTCCCCTGATGATTTAATGCACACAGGACATGTTACCAGGTGAACAGTACAAGTGAGGAGAGTGTGTTCCCCTGATGTTTTAACACGCACGGGACATGTTACCAGGTGAACAGTATAAGTGAGGAGAGTGTGTTCCCCTGATTGTTTATTACACACGGGACATGTCACCTGGTGAACAGTATAAGTGAGGAGAGTGTGTTCCCCTGATGGTTTAATATTCACGGGACATGTAACCAAATGAACAGTATAAGTGAGGAGAGTGTGTTCCCCTGATGGTTTAACACGCACGGGACATGTTCCCAGGTGAACAGTATAAGTGAGGAGAGTGTGTTCCCCTGATGGTTTAATATACACGGGACATGAAAGCAGGTGAACAGTATAAGTGAGGGGAGTGAATTCCCCTGATTGTTTAATACACACGGGACATGTCACCAGGTGAACAGGATAAGTGAGGAGAATGTGTTCCCCTGATGGTTTAATATTCACTGGACATGTTACCAGATGAACAGTCTAAGTGAGGAGAGCGTGTTCCCCTGATGGTTTAATATGCACGGGACATGTTACCAGCTGAACAGTATAAGTGAGGAGAGTGTGTTCCCCTGATGGTTTAATACGCACGGGACATTTCACCAAGTGAACTGTATAAGTGAGGAGAGTGTGTTCCCCTGATGATTTAATGCACACAGGACATGTTACCAGGTGAACAGTATAAGTGAGGAGAGTGTGTTCCCCTGATGTTTTAACACGCACGGGACATGTTACCAGGTAAACAGTATAAGTGAGGAGAGTGTGTTCCCCTGATGGTTTAATATACACGGGACATGTAACCAAATGAACAGTAGAAGTGAGGAGAGTGTGTTCCCCTGATGGTTTAACACGAACGGGACATGTTACCAGGTGAACAGTATAAGTGAGGAGAGTGTGTTCCCCTGATGGTTTAATATACACACGACATGATACCAGGTGAACAGTATAAGTGAGGGGAGTGAATTCCCCTGATTGTTTAATATGCACGGGACATGTCACCAAGTGAACAGGATAAGTGAGGAGAATGTGTTCCCCTGATGGTTTAATACGCACGGGACATTTCACCAAGTGAACTGTATAAGTGAGGAGAGCGTGTTCCCCTGATGATTTAATGCAGACAGGACATGTTACCAAGTGAACAGTATAAGTGAGGAGTCCGTGTTCCCCTGATGGTTTAATATGCACGGGACATGTTACCAGCTGAACAGTATAAGTGAGGAGAGTGTGTTCCCCTGATGGTTTAATACGCAAAGGGACATTTCACCAAGTGAACTGTATAAGTGAGGAGAGTGTGTTCCCCTGATGATTTAATGCACACAGGACATGTTACCAGGTGAACAGTACAAGTGAGGAGAGTGTGTTCCCCTGATGTTTTAACACGCACGGGACATGTTACCAGGTGAACAGTATAAGTGAGGAGAGTGTGTTCCCCTGATTGTTTATTACACACGGGACATGTCACCTGGTGAACAGTATAAGTGAGGAGAGTGTGTTCCCCTGATGGTTTAATATACACGGGACATGTAACCAAATGAACAGTATAAGTGAGGAGAGTGTGTTCCCCTGATGGTTTAACACGCACGGGACATGTTACCAGGTGAACAGTATAAGTGAGGAGAGTGTGTTCCCCTGATGGTTTAATATACACGGGACATGAAAGCAGGTGAACAGTATAAGTGAGGGGAGTGAATTCCCCTGATTGTTTAATACACACGGGACATGTCACCAGGTGAACAGGATAAGTGAGGAGAATGTGTTTCCCTGATGGTTTAATATTCACTGGACATGTTACCAGATGAACAGTCTAAGTGAGGAGAGCGTGTTCCCCTGATGGTTTAATATGCACGGGACATGTTACCAGCTGAACAGTATAAGTGAGGAGAGTGTGTTCCCCTGATGGTTTAATACGCACGGGACATTTCACCAAGTGAACTGTATAAGTGAGGAGAGTGTGTTCCCCTGATGATTTAATGCACACAGGACATGTTACCAGGTGAACAGTATAAGTGAGGAGAGTGTGTTCCCCTGATGTTTTAACAAGCACGGGACATGTTACCAGGTAAACAGTATAAGTGAGGAGAGTGTGTTCCTCTGATTGTTTATTACACACGGGACATGTCACCTGGTGAACAGTATAAGTGAGGAGAGTGTGTTCCCCTGATGGTTTAATATACACGGGACATGTTACCAGGTGAACGGTATAAGCGAGGAGACTGTATTCCCCTGATGGTTTAATATACACGGGACATGTTAGCAGGTGAACAGTACAAGTGAGGAGAGTGTGTTCCCCTGATTGTTTAATACTCACGGGACATGTTACCAGGTGAACAGTATAAGTGAGGAGACTGTGTTCCCCTGATGCTTTAATACACCCGGGACATGTTACCAGGTGAACAGTATAAGTGAGGAGAGTGTGATCCAATGATTGTTTAATACTGACGGGATTTGTCACCAGGTGAAGAGTAGAAGTGAGGAGAGTGTGTTCCCCTGATGGTTTAATATACGCGGGACATGTTACCAGGTGAACAGTATAAGTGAGGAGAGTGTGTTCCCCTGATTGTTTTATACACACGGGACATGTTACCAGGAGAACAGTATAATTGAGGAGAGTGTGTTCCCCTGATGGTTTAATATACATGGGACATGTTACCAGGTGAACAGTATAAGTGAGGAGAGTGTGTTCCCCTGATTGTTTAATACACACGGGACATGTTACCAGGTGAACAGTATAAGTGAGGAGACTTTGTTCCCCTGATGGTTTAATATACATGGGACATGTTACCAGGTGAACAGTTTAAGTGAAGAGAGAGTGTTCCCCTGATTGTTTAATACACACGGGACATGTTACCAGGTGAACAGTATAAGTGAGGAGAGTGTGTTCCCCTGATGGTTTAATATACATGGGACATGTTACCAGGTGAACAGTATAAGTGAGGAGAGTGTGTTCCCCTGATGGTTTAATACACACGGGACATGTTGCCAGGTGAACAGTATAAGTGAGGAGAGTGTGTTCCCCTGATTGTTTAATACGCACGGGACATGTTACCAGGTGAACAGTATAAGTGAGGAGAGTGTGTTCCCCTGATTGTTTAATACGCACGGGACATGTTACCAGGTGAACAGTATAAGTGAGGAGAGTGTGTTCCCCTGATTGTTTAATACGCACGGGACATTTTACCAGGTGAACAGTATAAGTGAGGAGAGTGTGTTCCCCTGATTGTTTAATACGCACGGGACATGTTACCAGGTGAACAGTATATGTGAGGAGAGTGTGTTCCCCTGTTTGTTTAATACACACGGGACATGTTACCAGGTGAACAGTATAAGTGAGGAGAGTGTGTTCCCCTGATTGTTTAATACGCACGGGACATGTTACCAGGTGAACAGGATAAGTGAGGAGAGTGAGTTCCCCTGATGGTTTAATACAAACAGGACATGTCAACAGGTGAACAGTATAAGTGAGGAGAGTGTTTTCCCCTGTTTGTTTAATACACACGGGACATGTTACCAGGTGAACAGTATAAGTGAGGAGAGTGTCTTCCCCTTATGGTTTAATACTGACGGGACATGTCACCAGATGAACAGTATAAGTGAGGAGAGTGAGTTCCCCTGATTGTTTAATGCACACAGGACATGTTACCAGGTAAACAGCATAAGTGAGGAGAGTGTGTTCCCCTGATTGTTTAATGCACACAGGACATGTTACCAGGTAAACAGCATAAGTGAGGAGAGTGTGTTCCCCTGATGGTTTAATACGCACGGGACATTTCACCAAGTGAACTGTATAAGTGAGGAGAGTGTGTTCCCCTGATGGTTTAATGCACACGGGACATGTTACCAGGTGAACAGTATAAGTGAGGAGAGTGTGTTCCCCTGATGGTTTAATACACACGGGACATGTTACCAGGTGAACAGTATAAGTGAGGAGAGTGAGTTCCCCTGATTGTTTAATACACACGGGACATGTAACCAAGTGAACAGTATAATTGAGGAGAGTGTGTTCCCCTGATGGTTTAACACGCACGGGACGTGTTACCAGGTGAACAGTATAAGTGAGGAGAGTGTGTTCCCCTGATGGTTTAATATACACGGGACATGTAACCAAATGAACAGTATAAGTGAGGAGAGTGTGTTCCCCTGATGGTTTAACACGAACGGGACATGTTACCAGGTGAACAGTATAAGTGAGGAGAGTGTGTTCCAATGATGGTTTAATATACACACGACATGATACCAGGTGAACAGTATAAGTGAGGGGAGTGAATTCCCCTGATTGTTTAATATGCACGGGACATGTCACCAGGTGAACAGGATAAGTGAGGAGACTGTGTTCCCCTGATGGTTTAATATTCACTGGACATGTTACCAGATGAACAGTCTAAGTGAGGAGAGCGTGTTCCCCTGATGGTTTAATATGCACGGGACATGTTACCAGCTGAACAGTATAAGTGAGGAGAGTGTGTTCCCCTGATGGTTTAATACGCACGGGACATTTCACCAAGTGAACTGTATAAGTGAGGAGAGCGTGTTCCCCTGATGATTTAATGCACACAGGACATGTTACCAGGTGAACAGTACAAGTGAGGAGAGTGTGTTCCCCTGATGTTTTAACACGCACGGGACATGTTACCAGGTGAACAGTATAAGTGAGGAGAGTGTGTTCCCCTGATTGTTTATTACACACGGGACATGTCACCTGGTGAACAGTATAAGTGAGGAGAGTGTGTTCCCCTGATGGTTTAATATACACGGGACATGTAACCAAATGAACAGTATAAGTGAGGAGAGTGTGTTCCCCTGATGGTTTAACACTTACGGGACATGTTACCAGGTGAACAGTATAAGTGAGGAGAGTGTGTTCCCCTGATGGTTTAATATACACGGGACATGAAAGCAGGTGAACAGTATAAGTGAGGGGAGTGAATTCCCCTGATTGTTTAATACACATGGGACATGTCACCAGGTGAACAGGATAAGTGAGGAGAATGTGTTCCCCTGATGGTTTAATATTCACTGGACATGTTACCAGATGAACAGTCTAAGTGAGGAGAGCGTGTTCCCCTGATGGTTTAATATGCACGGGACATGTTACCAGCTGAAAAGTATAAGTGAGGAGAGTGTGTTCCCCTGATGGTTTAATACACACGGGACATTTCACCAAGTGAACTGTATAAGTGAGGAGAGTGTGTTCCCCTGATGATTTAATGCACACAGGACATGTTACCAGGTGAACAGTATAAGTGAGGAGAGTGTGTTCCCCTGATGTTTTAACACGCACGGGACATGTTACCAGGTAAACAGTATAAGTGAGGAGAGTGTGTTCCCCTGATTGTTTATTACACACGGGACATGTCACCTGGTGAACAGTATAAGTGAGGAGAGTGTGTTCCCCTGATGGTTTAATATACACGGGACATGTTACCAGGTGAACGGTATAAGCGAGGAGACTGTATTCCCCTGATGGTTTAATATACACGGGACATGTTAGCAGGTGAACAGTACAAGTGAGGAGAGTGTGTTCCCCTGATTGTTTAATACTCACGGGACATGTTACCAGGTGAACAGTATAAGTGAGGAGACTGTGTTCCCCTGATGCTTTAATACACCCGGGACATGTTACCAGGTGAACAGTATAAGTGAGGAGAGTGTGATCCAATGATTGTTTAATACTGACGGGATTTGTCACCAGGTGAAGAGTAGAAGTGAGGATAGTGTGTTCCCCTGATGGTTTAATATACGCGGGACATGTTACCAGGTGAACAGTATAAGTGAGGAGAGTGTGTTCCCTATGATTGTTTTATACACACGGGACATGTTACCAGGTGAACAGTATAATTGAGGAGAGTGTGTTCCCCTGATGGTTTAATATACATGGGACATGTTACCAGGTGAACAGTATAAGTGAGGAGAGTGTGTTCCCCTGATTGTTTAATACACACGGGACATGTTACCAGGTGAACAGTATAAGTGAGGAGACTTTGTTCCCCTGATGGTTTAATATACATGGGACATGTTACCAGGTGAACAGTTTAAGTGAAGAGAGAGTGTTCCCCTGATTGTTTAATACACACGGGATATGTTACCAGGTGAACAGTATAAGTGAGGAGAGTGTGTTCCCCTGATGGTTTAATATACATGGGACATGTTACCAGGTGAACAGTATAAGTGAGGAGAGTGTGTTCCCCTGATGGTTTAATACACACGGGACATGTTACCAGGTGAACAGTATAAGTGAGGAGAGTGTGTTCCCCTGATTGTTTAATACGCACGGGACATGTTACCAGGTGAACAGTATAAGTGAGGAGAGTGTGTTCCCCTGATTGTTTAATACGCACGGGACATGTTACCAGGTGAACAGTATAAGTGAGGAGAGTGTGTTCCCCTGATTGTTTAATACACACGGGACATGTTACCAGGTGAACAGTATAATTGAGGAGAGTGTGTTCCCCTGATTGTTTAATACGCACGGGACATGTTACCAGGTGAACAGTATATGTGAGGAGAGTGTGTTCCCCTGCTTGTTTAATACACACGGGACATGTCACCTGGTGAACAGTATAAGTGAGGAGAGTGTGTTCCCCTGATGGTTTAATATACACGGGACATGTAACCAAATGAACAGTATAAGTGAGGAGAGTGTGTTCCCCTGATGGTTTAACACGCACGGGACATGTTACCAGGTGAACAGTATAAGTGAGGAGAGTGTGTTCCCCTGATGGTTTAATATACACGGGACATGAAAGCAGGTGAACAGTATAAGTGAGGGGAGTGAATTCCCCTGATTGTTTAATACACATGGGACATGTCACCAGGTGAACAGGATAAGTGAGGAGAATGTGTTCCCCTGATGGTTTAATATTCACTGGACATGTTACCAGATGAACAGTCTAAGTGAGGAGAGCGTGTTCCCCTGATGGTTTAATATGCACGGGACATGTTACCAGCTGAACTGTATAAGTGAGGAGAGTGTGTTCCCCTGATGGTTTAATACACACGGGACATTTCACCAAGTGAACTGTATAAGTGAGGAGAGTGTGTTCCCCTGATGATTTAATGCACACAGGACATGTTACCAGGTGAACAGTATAAGTGAGGAGAGTGTGTTCCCCTGATGTTTTAACACGCACGGGACATGTTACCAGGTAAACAGTATAAGTGAGGAGAGTGTGTTCCCCTGATTGTTTATTACACACGGGACATGTCACCTGGTGAACAGTATAAGTGAGGAGAGTGTGTTCCCCTGATGGTTTAATATACACGGGACATGTTACCAGGTGAACAGTATAAGTGAGGAGACTGTGTTCCCCTGATGCTTTAATACACCCGGGACATGTTACCAGGTGAACAGTATAAGTGAGGAGAATGTGATCCAATGATTGTTTAATACTGACGGGATTTGTCACCAGGTGAAGAGTAAAAGTGAGGATAGTGTGTTGCCCTGATGGTTTAATATACGCGGGACATGTTACCAGGTGAACAGTATAAGTGAGGAGAGTGTGTTCCCTATGATTATTTTATACACACGGGACATGTTACCAGGTGAACAGTATAATTGAGGAGAGTGTGTTCCCCTGATGGTTTAATATACATGGGACATGTTACCAGGTGAACAGTATAAGTGAGGAGAGTGTGTTCCCCTGATTGTTTAATACACACGGGACATGTTACCAGGTGAACAGTATAAGTGAGGAGACTTTGTTCCCCTGATGGTTTAATATACATGGGACATGTTACCAGGTGAACAGTTTAAGTGAAGAGAGAGTGTTCCCCTGATTGTTTAATACACACGGGATATGTTACCAGGTGAACAGTATAAGTGAGGAGAGTGTGTTCCCCTGATGGTTTAATATACATGGGACATGTTACCAGGTGAACAGTATAAGTGAGGAGAGTGTGTTCCCCTGATGGTTTAATACACACGGGACATGTTACCAGGTGAACAGTATAAGTGAGGAGAGTGTGTTCCCCTGATTGTTTAATACGCGCGGGACATGTTACCAGGTGAACAGTATAAGTGAGGAGAGTGTGTTCCCCTGATTGTTTAATACGCACGGGACATGTTACCAGGTGAACAGTATAAGTGAGGAGAGTGTGTTCCCCTGATTGTTTAATACACACGGGACATGTTACCAGGTGAACAGTATAAGTGAGGAGAGTGTGTTCCCCTGATTGTTTAATACGCACGGGACATGTTACCAGGTGAACAGTATATGTGAGGAGAGTGTGTTCCCCTGTTTGTTTAATACACACGGGACATGTTACCAGGTGAACAGTATAAGTGAGGAGAGTGTGTTCCCCTGATTGTTTAATACGCACGGGACATGTTACCAGGTGAACAGGATAAGTGAGGAGAGTGAGTTCCCCTGATGGTTTAATACAAACAGGACATGTCAACAGGTGAACAGTATAAGTGAGGAGAGTGTTTTCCCCTGTTTGTTTAATACACACGGGACATGTTACCAGGTGAACAGTATAAGTGAGGAGAGTGTCTTCCCCTTATGGTTTAATACTGACGGGACATGTCACCTGATGAACAGTATAAGTGAGGAGAGTGAGTTCCCCTGATTGTTTAATGCACACAGGACATGTTACCAGGTAAACAGCATAAGTGAGGAGAGTGTGTTCCCCTGATTGTTTAATGCACACAGGACATGTTACCAGGTAAACAGCATAAGTGAGGAGAGTGTGTTCCCCTGATGGTTTAATACGCACGGGACATTTCACCAAGTGAACTGTATAAGTGAGGAGAGTGTGTTCCCCTGATTGTTTAATGCACACGGGACATGTTACCAGGTAAACAGCATAAGTGAGGAGAGTGTGTTCCCCTGATGGTTTAATACGCATGGGACATTTCACCAAGTGAACTGTATAAGTGAGGAGAGTGTGTTCCCCTGATGATTTAATGCACACAGGACATGTTGCCAGGTGAACAGTATAAGTGAGGAAAGTGTGTTCCCCTGATGGT
The DNA here is from genome assembly GCF_036365525.1 of Heterodontus francisci. Lineage (NCBI taxonomy): Eukaryota > Metazoa > Chordata > Chondrichthyes > Heterodontiformes > Heterodontidae > Heterodontus > Heterodontus francisci. The sequence goes on from NW_027141565.1 coordinate 1,724,397, forward strand.
TTAACACGCACGGGACATGTTACCAGGTGAACAGTATAAGTGAGGAGAGAGTGTTCCAGTGATGGTTTAATGCACACGGGACATGTTACCAGGTGAACAGTATAAGTGAGGAGAGTGCTTTCCCCTGATGGTTTAATATTCACGGGACATGTTGCCAGGTGAACAGTATAAGTGAGGAAAGTGTGTTCCCCTGATGGTTTAACAAGCACGGGACATGTTACCAGGTGAACAGTATAAGTGAGGAGAGTGTGTTCCCCTGATTGTTTAATACACACGGGACATGTTACCAGGTGAACAGTATAAGTGAGGAGAGTGTGTTCCCCTGATGGTTTAATATACACGGGACATGTCACCAGGTGAACAGTATAAGTGAGGAGAGTGTGTTCCCCTGATGGTTTAATATACACGGGACATGTCACCAGGTGAACAGTATAAGTGAGGAGAGTGTTTTCCCCTGACTGTTTAATGCACACGGGACATGTCACCAGGTGAACAGTATAAGTGCGGAGAGTGTGTTCCCCTGATTGTTTAATACACACGGGACATGTCACCTGGTGAACAGTATAAGTGAGGAGAGTGTGTTCCCCTGATGGTTTAATATACACGGGACATGTTACCAGGTGAACAGTATAAGTGAGGAGAGTGTGTTCCCCTGATGGTTTAATATTCACGGGACATGTTGCCAGGTGAACAGTATAAGTGAGGAAAGTGTGTTCCCCTGATGGTTTAACAAGCACGGGACATGTTACCAGGTGAACAGTATAAGTGAGGAGAGTGTGTTCCCCTGATTGTTTAATACACACGGGACATGTTACCAGGTGAACAGTATAAGTGAGGAGAGTGTGTTCCCCTGATGGTTTAATATACACGGGACATGTCACCAGGTGAACAGTATAAGTGAGGAGAGTGTGTTCCCCTGATGGTTTAATATACACGGGACATGTCACCAGGTGAACAGTATAAGTGCGGAGAGTGTGTTCCCCTGATTGTTTAATACACACGGGACATGTCACCTGGTGAACAGTATAAGTGAGGAGAGTGTGTTCCCCTGATGGTTTAATATACACGGGACATGTTACCAGGTGAACAGTATAAGTGCGGAGAGTGTGTTCCCCTGATTGTTTAATACACACGGGACATGTCACCAGGTGAACAGTATTAGTGAGGAGAGTGTGTTCCCCTGATTGTTTAATACTCACGGGACATGTTGCCAGGTGAACAGTATAAGTGAGGAGAGTGTGTTCCCCTGATGGTTTAACACGCACGGGGCATGTTACCAGGTGAACAGTATAAGTGAGGAGAGTGTGTTCCCCTGATTGTTTAATACACACGGGACATGTCACCAGGTGAACAGTATAAGTGAGGAGAGTGTTTTCCCCTGATTGTTTAATACTCACGGGACATGTTGCCAGGTGAACAGTATAAGTGAGGACAGTGTGTTCCCCTGATGGTTTAACACGCACGGGACATGTTACCAGGTGAACAGTATAAGTGAGGAGAGTGTGTTCCCCTGATTGTTTAATACTCACGGGACATGTTACCAGGTGAACAGTATAAGTGAGGAGAGTGTGTTCCATTGATGGTTTAATGCACACGGGACATGTTACCAGGTGAATAGTATAAGTGAGGAGAGTGCTTTCCCCTGATGGTTTAATATTCACGGGACATGTTGCCAGGTGAACAGTATAAGTGAGGAAAGTGTGTTCCCCTGATGGTTTAACACGCACGGGACATGTTACCAGGTGAACAGTATAAGTGAGGAGAGTGTGTTCCCCTGATTGTTTAATACACTCGGGACATGTCACCTGGTGAACAGTATAAGGGAGGAGAGTGTGTTCCCCTGATGGTTTAATATACACGGGACATGTCACCAGGTGAACAGTATAAGTGCGGAGAGTGTGTTCCCCTGATTGTTTAATACACACGGGACATGTCACCAGGTGAACAGGATAAGTGAGACGAATGTGTTCCCCCGATGGTTTAATATTCACTGGACATGTTACCAGATGAACAGTCTAAGTGAGGAGAGCGTGTTCCCCTGATGGTTTAATATGCACGGGACATGTTACCAGCTGAACAGTATAAGTGAGGAGAGTGTGTTCCCCTGATGGTTTAAAACGCACGGGACATTTCACCAAGTGAACTGTATAAGTGAGGAGCGTGTGTTCCCCTGATGATTTAATGCACACAGGACATGTTACCAGGTGAACAGTATAAGTGAGGAGAGTTTGTTCCCCTGATGTTTTAACACGCACGGGACATGTTACCAGGTGAACAGTATAAGTGAGGAGAGTGTGTTCCCCTGATTGTTTATTACACACGGGACATGTCACCTGGTGAACATTATAAGTGAGGAGAGTGTGTTCCCCTGATGGTTTAATATACACGGGACATGTTACCAGGTGAACAGTATAAGCGAGGAGAATGTGTTCCCCTGATGGTTTAATATACACGGGACATGTTAGCAGGTGAACAGTATAAGTGAGGAGAATGTGTTCCCCTGATGGTTTAATATACACAGGACATGTTACCAGGTGAACAGTATAAGTGAGGAGAGTGTGATCCAATGATTGTTTAATACTGATGGAATTTGTCACCAGGTGAAGAGTAGAAGTGAGGAGAGTGTGTTCCCCTGATGGTTTAATATACGCGGGACATGTTACCAGGTGAACAGTATAAGTGAGGAGACTTTGTTCCCCTGATGGTTTAATATACATGGGACATGTTACCAGGTGAACAGTATAAGTGAAGAGAGAGTGTTCCCCTGATTGTTTAATACACACGGGACATGTTACCAGGTGAACAGTATAAGTGAGGAGAGTGTGTTCCCCTGATGGTTTAATATACATGGGACATGTTACCAGGTGAACAGTATAGGTGAGGAGAGTGTGTTCCCCTGATGGTTTAATACACACGGGACATGTTACCAGGTGAACAGTATAAGTGAGGAGAGTGTGTTCCCCTGATTGTTTAATACGCACGGGACATGTTACCAGGTGAACAGTATAAGTGAGGAGAGTGTGTTCCCCTGATTGTTTAATACACACGGGACATGTTACCAGGTGAACAGAATAGTGAGGAGAGTATGTTCCCCTGATTGTTTAATACACACGGGACATGTTACCAGGTGAACAGTATAAGTGAGGAGAGTGTGTTCCCCTGATTGTTTAATACGCACGGGACATGTTACCAGGTGAACAGTATAAGTGAGGAGAGTGTGTTCCCCTGATTGTTTAATACACACGGGACATGTTACCAGGTGAACAGTATAAGTGAGGAGAGTGTGTTCCCCTGATTGTTTAATACGCACGGGACATGTTACCAGGTGAACAGGATAAGTGAGGAGAGTGAGTTCCCCTGATGGTTTAATACAAACAGGACATGTCAACAGGTGAACAGTATAAGTGAGGAGAGTGTGTTCTCCTGATTGTTTAATACACACGGGACATGTTACCAGGTGAACAGTATAAGTGAGGAGAGTGTGTTCCCCTGATTGTTTAATACGCACGGGACATGTTACCAGGTGAACAGTATAAGTGAGGAGAGTGTGTTCCCCTGATTGTTTAATACACACGGGACATGTCACCAGGTGAACAGTATAAGTGAGGAGAGTGTCTTCCCCTTATGGTTTAATACTGACGGGACATGTCACCAGATGAACAGTATAAGTGAGGAGAGTGAGTTCCCCTGATTGTTTAATGCACACAAGAAATGTTACCAGGTAAACAGCATAAGTGAGGATAGTGTGTTCCCCTGATTGTTTAATGCACACAGGACATGTTACCAGGTAAACAGCATAAGTGAGGAGAGTGTGTTCCCCTGATGGTTTAATACGCATGGGACATGTTACCAGGTGAACAGTATAAGTGAGGAGAGTGTGTTCCCCTGATGGTTTAATGCACACGGGACATGTTACCAGGTGAACAGTATAAGTGAGGAGAGAGTGTTCCATTGATGGTTTAATGAACACGGGACATGTTACCAGGTGTTCAGTATAAGTGAGGAGAGTGCTTTCCCCTGATGGTTTAATATTCACGGGACATGTTGCCAGGTGAACAGTATAAGTGAGGAAAGTGTGTTCCCCTGATGGTTTAACACGCACGGGACATGTTACCAGGTGAACAGCATAAGTGAGGAGACTGTGTTCCCCTGATTGTTTAATACACACGGGACATGTCACCTGGTGAACAGTATAAGTGAGGAGAGTGTGTTCCCCTGATGGTTTAATATACACGGGACATGTTACCAGGTGAACAGTATATGTGAGGAGAGTGTGTTCCCCTGATGGTTTAATATACACGGGACATGTCACCAGGTGAACAGTATAAGTGCGGAGAGTATGTTCTCCTGATTGTTTAATAAACACGGGACATGTTGCCAGGTGAACAGTATAAGTGAGGAGAGTGTGTTCCCCTGATGGTTTAACACGCACGGGACATGTTACCAGGTGAACAGTATAAGTGAGGAGAGTGTGTTCCCCTGATTGTTTAATACTCACGGGACATGTTGCCAGGTGAACAGTATAAGTGAGGAGAGTGTGTTCCCCTGATGGTTTAATATACACAGGACATGTTACCAGGTGAACAGTATAAGTGAGGAGAGTGTGTTCCCCTGATTGTTTAATACACACGGGACATGTTGCCAGGTGAACAGTATAAGTGAGGAGAGTGTGTTCCCCTGATTGTTTAATACACACAGGACATGTTGCCAGGTGAACAGTATAAGTGAGGAGAGTGTGTTCCCCTGATGGTTTAACACGCACGGGACATGTTACCAGGTGAACAGTATAAGTGAGGAGAGTGTGTTCCCCTGATTGTTTAATACTCACGGGACACGTTGCCAGGTGAACAGTGTAAGTGAGGAGAGTGTGTTCCCCTGATGGTTTAACACGCACGGGACATGTTACCAGGTGAACAGTATAAGTGAGGAGAGTGTGTTCCCCTGATTGTTTAATACTCACGGGACATGTTACCAGGTGAACAGTATAAGTGAGGAGAGTGTGTTCCCCTGATGGTTTAATGCACACGGGACATGTTACCAGGTGAACAGTAGAAGTGAGGAGAGTGCTTTCCCCTGATGGTTTAATATTCACGGGACATGTTGCCAGGTGAACAGTATAAGTGAGGAAAGTGTGTTGCCCTGATGGTTTAACACGCACGGGACATGTTACCAGGTGAACAGTATAAGTGAGGAGAGTGTGTTCCCCTGATTGTTTAATACACTCGGGACATGTCACCTGGTGAACAGTATAAGTGAGGAGAGTGTGTTCCCCTGATGGTTTAATATACACGGGACATGTTACCAGGTGAACAGTATAAGTGAGGAGAGTGTGTTCCCCTGATTGTTTAATACACACGGGACATGTCACCAGGTGAACAGTATAAGTGAGGAAAGTGTGTTCCCCTGATGGTTTAACAAGCACGGGACATGTTACCAGGTGAACAGTATAAGTGAGGAGAGTGTGTTCCCCTGATTGTTTAATACACACGGGACATGTTACCAGGTGAACAGTATAAGTGAGGAGAGTGTGTTCCCCTGATGGTTTAATATACACGGGACATGTCACCAGGTGAACAGTATAAGTGAGGAGAGTGTGTTCCCCTGATGGTTTGATATACACGGGACATGTCACCAGGTGAACAGTATAAGTGCGGAGAGTGTGTTCCCCTGATTGTTTAATACACACGGGACATGTCACCTGGTGAACAGTATAAGTGAGGAGAGTGTGTTCCCCTGATGGTTTAATATACACGGGACATGTTACCAGGTGAACAGTATAAGTGCGGAGAGTGTGTTCCCCTGATTGTTTAATACACACGGGACATGTCACCAGGTGAACAGTATTAGTGAGGAGAGTGTGTTCCCCTGATTGTTTAATACTCACGGGACATGTTGCCAGGTGAACAGTATAAGTGAGGAGAGTGTGTTCCCCTGATGGTTTAACACGCACGGGGCATGTTACCAGGTGAACAGTATAAGTGAGGAGAGTGTGTTCCCCTGATTGTTTAATACACACGGGACATGTCACCAGGTGAACAGTATAAGTGAGGAGAGTGTTTTCCCCTGATTGTTTAATACTCACGGGACATGTTGCCAGGTGAACAGTATAAGTGAGGACAGTGTGTTCCCCTGATGGTTTAACACGCACGGGACATGTTACCAGGTGAACAGTATAAGTGAGGAGAGTGTGTTCCCCTGATTGTTTAATACTCACGGGACATGTTACCAGGTGAACAGTATAAGTGAGGAGAGTGTATTCCATTGATGGTTTAATGCACACGGGACATGTTACCAGGTGAACAGTATAAGTGAGGAGAGTGCTTTCCCCTGATGGTTTAATATTCACGGGACATGTTGCCAGGTGAACAGTATAAGTGAGGAAAGTGTGTTCCCCTGATGGTTTAACACGCACGGGACATGTTACCAGGTGAACAGTATAAGTGAGGAGAGTGTGTTCCCCTGATTGTTTAATACACTCGGGACATGTCACCTGGTGAACAGTATAAGGGAGGAGAGTGTGTTCCCCTGATGGTTTAATATACACGGGACATGTCACCAGGTGAACAGTATAAGTGCGGAGAGTGTGTTCCCCTGATTGTTTAATACACACGGGACATGTCACCAGGTGAACAGGATAAGTGAGACGAATGTGTTCCCCCGATGGTTTAATATTCACTGGACATGTTACCAGATGAACAGTCTAAGTGAGGAGAGCGTGTTCCCCTGATGGTTTAATATGCACGGGACATGTTACCAGCTGAACAGTATAAGTGAGGAGAGTGTGTTCCCCTGATGGTTTAAAACGCACGGGACATTTCACCAAGTGAACTGTATAAGTGAGGAGCGTGTGTTCCCCTGATGATTTAATGCACACAGGACATGTTACCAGGTGAACAGTATAAGTGAGGAGAGTTTGTTCCCCTGATGTTTTAACACGCACGGGACATGTTACCAGGTGAACAGTATAAGTGAGGAGAGTGTGTTCCCCTGATTGTTTATTACACACGGGACATGTCACCTGGTGAACATTATAAGTGAGGAGAGTGTGTTCCCCTGATGGTTTAATATACACGGGACATGTTACCAGGTGAACCGTATAAGCGAGGAGAATGTGTTCCCCTGATGGTTTAATATACACGGGACATGTTAGCAGGTGAACAGTATAAGTGAGGAGAATGTGTTCCCCTGATGGTTTAATATACACAGGACATGTTACCAGGTGAACAGTATAAGTGAGGAGAGTGTGTTCCCCTGATTGTTTAATACTCACGGGACATGTTACCAGGTGAACAGTATAAGTGAGGAGAGTGTGATCCAATGATTGTTTAATACTGATGGAATTTGTCACCAGGTGAAGAGTAGAAGTGAGGAGAGTGTGTTCCCCTGATGGTTTAATATACGCGGGACATGTTACCAGGTGAACAGTATAAGTGAGGAGACTTTGTTCCCCTGATGGTTTAATATACATGGGACATGTTACCAGGTGAACAGTATAAGTGAAGAGAGAGTGTTCCCCTGATTGTTTAATACACACGGGACATGTTACCAGGTGAACAGTATAAGTGAGGAGAGTGTGTTCCCCTGATGGTTTAATATACATGGGACATGTTACCAGGTGAACAGTATAAGTGAGGAGAGTGTGTTCCCCTGATGGTTTAATACACACGGGACATGTTACCAGGTGAACAGTATAAGTGAGGAGAGTGTGTTCCCCTGATTGTTTAATACGCACGGGACATGTTACCAGGTGAACAGTATAAGTGAGGAGAGTGTGTTCCCCTGATTGTTTAATACACACGGGACATGTTACCAGGTGAACAGAATAGTGAGGAGAGTATGTTCCCCTGATTGTTTAATACACACGGGACATGTTACCAGGTGAACAGTATAAGTGAGGAGAGTGTGTTCCCCTGATTGTTTAATACGCACGGGACATGTTACCAGGTGAACAGTATAAGTGAGGAGAGTGTGTTCCCCTGATTGTTTAATACACACGGGACATGTTACCAGGTGAACAGTATAAGTGAGGAGAGTGTGTTCCCCTGATTGTTTAATACGCACGGGACATGTTACCAGGTGAACAGGATAAGTGAGGAGAGTGAGTTCCCCTGATGGTTTAATACAAACAGGACATGTCAACAGGTGAACAGTATAAGTGAGGAGAGTGTGTTCTCCTGATTGTTTAATACACACGGGACATGTTACCAGGTGAACAGTATAAGTGAGGAGAGTGTGTTCCCCTGATTGTTTAATACGCACGGGACATGTTACCAGGTGAACAGTATAAGTGAGGAGAGTGTGTTCCCCTGATTGTTTAATACACACGGGACATGTCACCAGGTGAACAGTATAAGTGAGGAGAGTGTCTTCCCCTTATGGTTTAATACTGACGGGACATGTCACCAGATGAACAGTATAAGTGAGGAGAGTGAGTTCCCCTGATTGTTTAATGCACACAAGAAATGTTACCAGGTAAACAGCATAAGTGAGGATAGTGTGTTCCCCTGATTGTTTAATGCACACAGGACATGTTACCAGGTAAACAGCATAAGTGAGGAGAGTGTGTTCCCCTGATGGTTTAATACGCATGGGACATGTTACCAGGTGAACAGTATAAGTGAGGAGAGTGTGTTCCCCTGATGGTTTAATGCACACGGGACATGTTACCAGGTGAACAGTATAAGTGAGGAGAGAGTGTTCCATTGATGGTTTAATGAACACGGGACATGTTACCAGGTGTTCAGTATAAGTGAGGAGAGTGCTTTCCCCTGATGGTTTAATATTCACGGGACATGTTGCCAGGTGAACAGTATAAGTGAGGAAAGTGTGTTCCCCTGATGGTTTAACACGCACGGGACATGTTACCAGGTGAACAGCATAAGTGAGGAGACTGTGTTCCCCTGATTGTTTAATACACACGGGACATGTCACCTGGTGAACAGTATAAGTGAGGAGAGTGTGTTCCCCTGATGGTTTAATATACACGGGACATGTTACCAGGTGAACAGTATATGTGAGGAGAGTGTGTTCCCCTGATGGTTTAATATACACGGGACATGTCACCAGGTGAACAGTATAAGTGCGGAGAGTATGTTCTCCTGATTGTTTAATAAACACGGGACATGTTGCCAGGTGAACAGTATAAGTGAGGAGAGTGTGTTCCCCTGATGGTTTAACACGCACGGGACATGTTACCAGGTGAACAGTATAAGTGAGGAGAGTGTGTTCCCCTGATTGTTTAATACTCACGGGACATGTTGCCAGTTGAACAGTATAAGTGAGGAGAGTGTGTTCCCCTGATGGTTTAATATACACAGGACATGTTACCAGGTGAACAGTATAAGTGAGGAGAGTGTGTTCCCCTGATTGTTTAATACACACGGGACATGTTGCCAGGTGAACAGTATAAGTGAGGAGAGTGTGTTCCCCTGATTGTTTAATACACACGGGACATGTTGCCAGGTGAACAGTATAAGTGAGGAGAGTGTGTTCCCCTGATGGTTTAACACGCACGGGACATGTTACCAGGTGAACAGTATAAGTGAGGAGAGTGTGTTCCCCTGATTGTTTAATACTCACGGGACATGTTGCCAGGTGAACAGTGTAAGTGAGGAGAGTGTGTTCCCCTGATGGTTTAACACGCACGGGACATGTTACCAGGTGAACAGTATAAGTGAGGAGAGTGTGTTCCCCTGATTGTTTAATACTCACGGGACATGTTACCAGGTGAACAGTATAAGTGAGGAGAGTGTGTTCCCCTGATGGTTTAATGCACACGGGACATGTTACCAGGTGAACAGTAGAAGTGAGGAGAGTGCTTTCCCCTGATGGTTTAATATTCACGGGACATGTTGCCAGGTGAACAGTATAAGTGAGGAAATTGTGTTGCCCTGATGGTTTAACACGCACGGGACATGTTACCAGGTGAACAGTATAAGTGAGGAGAGTGTGTTCCCCTGATTGTTTAATACACTCGGGACATGTCACCTGGTGAACAGTATAAGTGAGGAGAGTGTGTTCCCCTGATGGTTTAATATACACGGGACATGTTACCAGGTGAACAGTATAAGTGAGGAGAGTGTGTTCCCCTGATTGTTTAATACACACGGGACATGTCACCAGGTGAACAGTATAAGTGAGGAGAGTGTGTTCCCCTGATTGTTTAATACTCACGGGACATGTTGCCAGGTGAACAGTATAAGTGAGGAGAGTGTGTTCCCCTGATGGTTTAACACGCACGGGACATGTTACCAGGTGAACAGTATAAGTGAGGAGAGTATGTTCCCCTGATTGTTTAATACTCACGGGACATGTTGCCAGGTGAACAGTATAAGTGAGGAGAGAGTGTTCCCCTGATGGTTTAATACGCACGGGACATTATACCAGGTCAACAGTATAAGTGAGGAGAGTGTGTTCCCCTGATTATTTAATACACACGGGACATGTGACCAAGTGAAATGTATAATTGAGGAGAGTGTGTTCCCCTGATGGTTTAATATAGACGGTACATGTTCCCAGGTGAACAGTATAAGTGAGGAGAGTGTGTTCCCCTGATGGTTTAATATACACAGGACATGTTACCAGGTGAACAGTATAAGTGAGGAGAGTGTGTTCCCCTTATGGTTTAATATACACAGGGCATATTACCAGGTGAACAGTATAAGTGAGGAGAGTGCTTTCCCCTGATGGTTTAATACAGACGGGACATGTTCCCAGGTGAACAGTATAAGTGAGGAGAGTGTGTTCCCCTGATGGTTTAATATACACAGGACATGTTACCAGGTGAACAGTATAAGTGAGGAGAGTGTGTTCCCCTTATGGTTTAATATACACAGGGCATATTACCAGGTGAACAGTATAAGTGAGGAGAGTGTGTTCCCCTTATGGTTTAATACACACGGGACATGTTACCAGGTGAACAGTATAAGTGAGGAGAGTGTGTTTCCCTGATTGTTTAATACACACGGGACATGTTACCAGTTGAACAGGAGAAGTGAGGAGAGTGTCTTCCCCTTATGGTTTAATACTGACGGGACATGTTACCAGGTAAGCAGCATAAGTGAGGAGATTGTGTTCCCCTGATGGTTTAATACTGATGGGACATTTACTCAGGTGAACAGTATAAGTGAGGAGAGTGTGTTCCCCTGATGGTTTAATACACACAGGACATGTCAACAGGTGAACAGTATAAGTGAGGAGAGTGAGTTCCCCTGATTGTTTAATCCTGACGGGACATTTTACCAGGAGAACAGTATAAGTGAGGAGAGTGTGTTCCCCTGATGGTTTAATATACACACGACATGATACCAGGTGAACAGTATAAGTGAGGAGAGTGAGTTCCCCTGATTCTTTAATATACACACGACATGATACCAGGTGAACAGTATAAGTGAGGAGAGTGAATTCCCATGATGGTTTAATACTGATGGGACATTTCCGCAGGTGAACAGGAAAAGTGAGGAGAGTGTGTTCCCCTGATTGTTTAATCCTGACGGGACATGTTACCAGGAGAACAGTATAAGTGAGGAGAGTGTGTTCCCCTGATGGTTTAATACGCACGGGACATTTCACCAAGTGAACTGTATAAGTGAGGAGAGTGTGTTCCCCTGATGATTTAATGCAGACAGGACATGTTACCAAGTGAACAGTATAAGTGAGGAGAATGTTTTCCCCTGTTTGTTCAATACGCACGGGACATGTTACCAAGTGAACAGAATAAGTGAGGAGAGTGTGTTCCCCTGATGGTTTAATATTCACGGGACATGTTACCAGATGAACAGTTTAAGTGAGGAGAGCGTGTTCCCCTGATGGTTTAATATGCACGGGACATGTAACCAAGTGAACTGTATCAGTGAGGAGAGTGTGTTCCCCTGATGATTTAATGCACACAGAACATGCTACCAGGTGAACAGTATAAGTGAGGAGAGTGCTTTCCCCTGATGGTTTAATATTCACGGGACATGTTGCCAGGTGAACAGTAAAAGTGAGGAAAGTGTGTTCCCCTGATGGTTTAACACGCACGGGACATGTTACCAGGTGAACAGTATAAGTGAGGAGAGTGTGTTCCCCTGATTGTTTAATACACACGGGACATGTTAGCAGGTGAACAGTATAAGTGAGGAGAGTGCTTTCCCCTGATGGTTTAATATTCACGGGACATGTTGCCAGGTGAACTGTATAAGTGAGAAGAGTGTGTTCCCCTGATGATTTAATGCACACAGGACATGTTACCAGGTGAACAGTATAAGTGAGGAAAGTGTGTTCCCCTGATGGTTTAACACGCACGGGACATGTTACCAGGTGAACAGTATAAGTGAGGAGAGTGTGTTCCCCTGATTGTTTAATGCACACGAGACATGTTACCAGGTGAACAGTATAAGTGAGGAGAGTGTGTTCCCCTGATTGTTTAATACTCACGGGACATGTTGCCAGGTGAACAGTATAAGTGAGGAGAGTGTGTTCCCCTGATTGTTTAATACTCACGGGACATGTTGCCAGGTGAACAGAATAAGTGAGGAAAGTGTGTTCCCCTGATGGTTTAACACGCACGGGACATGTTACCAGGTGAACAGTATAAGTGAGGAGAGTGTGTTCCCCTGATTGTTTAATACACACGGGACATGTCACCAGGTGAACAGTATAAGTGAGGAGAGTGTGTTCCCCTGATTGTTTAATACTCACGGGACATGTTGCCAGGTGAACAGTATAAGTGAGGAGAGATTGTTCCCCTGATGGTTTAACACGCACGGGACATGTTACCAGGTGAACAGTATAAGTGAGGAGAGTGTGTTCCCCTGATGGTTTAATATACACGGGACATGTCACCAGGTGAACAGTATAAGTGCGGAGAGTGTGTTCCCCTGATTGTTTAATACACACGGGACATGTCACCAGGTGAACAGGATAAGTGAGGAGAATGTGTTCCCCTGATGGTTTAATATTCACTGGACATGTTACCAGATGAACAGTCTAAGTGAGGAGAGCGTGTTCCCCTGATGGTTTAATATGCTCGGGACATGTTACCAGCTGAACAGTATCAGTGAGGAGAGTGTGTTCCCCTGATGGTTTAATACGCACGGGACATTTCACCAAGTGAACTGTATAAGTGAGGAGCGTGTGTTCCCCTGATGATTTAATGCACACAGGACATGTTACCAGGTGAACAGTATAAGTGAGGAGAGTGTGTTCCCCTGATGTTTTAACACGCACGGGACATGTTACCAGGTGAACAGTATAAGTGAGGAGAGTGTGTTCCCCTGATTGTTTATTACACACGGGACATGTCACCTGGTGAACAGTATAAGTGAGGAGAGTGTGTTCCCCTGATGGTTTAATATACACGGGACATGTTACCAGGTGAACCGTATAAGCGAGGAGACTGTATTCCCCTGATGGTTTAATATACACGGGACATGTTAGCAGGTGAACAGAATAAGTGAGGAGAATGTGTTCCCCTGATGGTTTAATATACACAGGACATGTTACCAGGTGAACAGTATAAGTGAGGAGAGTGTGTTCCCCTGATGGTTTAATATACACGGGACATGTTACCAGGTGAACAGTATAAGTGAGGAGAGTGTGATCCAATGATTGTTTAATACTGATGGGATTTGTCACCAGTTGAAGAGTAGAAGTGAGGAGAGTGTGTTCCCCTGATGGTTTAATATACGCGGGACATGTTACCAGGTGAACAGTATAAGTGAGGAGAGTGTGTTCCCCTGATTGTTTTATACACACGGGACATGTTACCAGGTGAACAGTATAAGTGAGGAGACTTTGTTCCCCTGATGGTTTAATATACATGGGACATGTTACCAGGTGAACAGTATAAGTGAAGAGAGAGTGTTCCCCTGATTGTTTAATACACACAGGACATGTTACCAGGTGAACAGTATAAGTGAGGAGAGTGTGTTCCCCTGATGGTTTAATATACATGGGACATGTTACCAGGTGAACAGTATAAGTGAGGAGAGTGTGTTCCCCTGATGGTTTAATACACACGGGACATGTTACCAGGTGAACAGTATAAGTGAGGAGAGTGTGTTCCCCTGATTGTTTAATACGCACGGGACATGTTGCCAGGTGAACAGTATAAGTGAGGAAAGTGTGTTCCCCTGATGGTTTAACACGCACGGGACATGTTGCCAGGTGAACAGTATAAGTGAGGAGAGTGTGTTCCCCTGATTGTTTAATACTCACGGGACATGTTGCCAGGTGAACAGTATAAGTGAGGAAAGTGTGTTCCCCTGATGGTTTAACACGCACGGGACATGTTACCAGGTGAACAGTATAAGTGAGGAGAGTGTGTTCCCCTGATTGTTTAATACACACGGGACATGTTACCAGGTGAACAGTATAAGTGAGGAGAGTGTGTTCGCCTGATTGTTTAATACACACGGGACATGTTACCAGGAGAACAGTATAAGTGAGGAGAGTGTGTTCCCCTGATTGTTTAATACTCACGGGACATGTTGCCAGGTGAACAGTATAAGTGAGGAGAGATTGTTCCCCTGATGGTTTAACACGCACGGGACATGTTACCAGGTGAACAGTATACGTGAGGAGAGTGTGTTCCCCTGATGGTTTAATATACACGGGACATGTCACCAGGTGAACAGTATAAGTGCGGAGAGTGTGTTCCCCTGATTGTTTAATACTCACGGGACATGTCACCAGGTGAACAGGATAAGTGAGGAGAATGTGTTCCCCTGATGGTTTAATATTCACTGGACATGTTACCAGATGAACAGTCTAAGTGAGGAGAGCGTGTTCCCTGATGGTTTAATATGCACGGGACATGTTACCAGCTGAACAGTATAAGTGAGGAGAGTGTGTTCCCCTGATGGTTTAATACGCACGGGACATTTCACCAAGTGAACTGTATAAGTGAGGAGCGTGTGTTCCCCTGATGATTTAATGCACACAGGACCTGTTACCAGGTGAACAGTATAAGTGAGGAGAGTGTGTTCCCCTGATGTTTTAACACGCACGGGTCATGTTACCAGGTGAACAGTATAAGTGAGGAGAGTGTGTTCCCCTGATTGTTTATTACACACGGGACATGTCACATGGTGAACAGTATAAGTGAGGAGAGTGTGTTCCCCTGATTGTTTATTACACACGGGACATGTCACCTGGTGAACAGTATAAGTGAGGAGAGTGTGTTCCCCTGATGGTTTAATATACACGGGACATGTTACCAGGTGAACCGTATAAGCGAGGAGACTGTATTCCCCTGATGGTTTAATATACACAGGACATGTTACCAGGTGAACAGTATAAGTGAGGAGAGTGTGTTCCCCTGATTGTTTAATACTCACGGGACATGTTACCAGGTGAACAGTATAAGTGAGGAGACTTTGTTCCCCTGATGGTTTAATATACATGGGACATGTTACCAGGTGAACAGTATAAGTGAGGAGAGTGTGATCCAATGATTGTTTAATACTGATGGGATTTGTCACCAGGTGAAGAGTAGAAGTGAGGAGAGTGTGTTCCCCTGATGGTTTAATATACGCGGGACATGTTACCAGGTGAACAGTATAAGTGAGGAGAGTGTGTTCCCCTGATTGTTTTATACACACGGGACATGTTACCAGGTGAACAGTATAAGTGAGGAGACTTTGTTCCCCTGATGGTTTAATATACATGGGACATGTTACCAGGTGAACAGTATAAGTGAAGAGAGAGTGTTCCCCTGATTGTTTAATACACACAGGACATGTTACCAGGTGAACAGTATAAGTGAGGAGAGTGTGTTCCCCTGATGGTTTAATATACATGGGACATGTTACCAGGCGAACAGTATAAGTGAGGAGAGTGTGTTCCCCTGATGGTTTAATACACACGGGACATGTTACCAGGTGAACAGTATAAGTGAGGAGAGTGTGTTCCCCTGATTGTTTAATACGCACGGGACATGTTACCAGGTGAACAGTATAAGTGAGGAGAGTGTGTTCCCCTGATTGTTTAATACACACGGGACATGTTACCAGGTGAACAGAATAGTGAGGAGAGTGTGTTCCCCTGATTGTTTAATACACACGGGACATGTTACCAGGTGAACAGTATAAGTGAGGAGAGTGTGTTCCCCTGATTGTTTAATACGCACGGGACAGGTTACCAGGTGAACAGTATAAGTGAGGAGAGTGTGTTCCCCTGATTGTTTAATACACACGGGACATGTTACCAGGTGAACAGTATAAGTGAGGA
Source organism: Heterodontus francisci (assembly GCF_036365525.1). Lineage (NCBI taxonomy): Eukaryota > Metazoa > Chordata > Chondrichthyes > Heterodontiformes > Heterodontidae > Heterodontus > Heterodontus francisci. The sequence continues at coordinate 1,740,609 of NW_027141565.1, forward strand.
GAGAGTGTTCCATTGATGGTTTAATGCACACGGGACATGTTACCAGGTGAACAGTATAAGTGAGGAGTGTGCTTTCCCCTGATGGTTTAATATTCACGGGACATGTTGCCAGGTGAACAGTATAAGTGAGGAAAGTGTGTTCCCCTGATGGTTTAACACGCACGGGACATGTTACCAGGTGAACAGTATAAGTGAGGAGAGTGTGTTCCCCTGATTGTTTAATATACACGGGACATGTCACCAGGTGAACAGTATAAGTGAGGAGAGTGTGTTCCCCTGATTGTTTAATACACACGGGACATGTCACCTGGTGAACAGTATAAGTGAGGAGAGTGTGTTCCCCTGATGGTTTAATATACACGGGACATGTCACCAGGTGAACAGTATAAGTGCGGAGAGTGTGTTCCCCTGATTGTTTAATACACACGGGACATGTTAGCAGGTGAACAGTATAAGTGAGGAGAGTGCTTTCCCCTGATGGTTTAACACGCACGGGACATGTTACCAGGTGAACAGTATAAGTGAGGAGAGTGTGTTCCCCTGATTGTTTAATACACACGGGACATGTTAGCAGGTGAACAGTATAAGTGAGGAGAGTGCTTTCCCCTGATGGTTTAATATTCACGGGACATGTTGCCAGGTGAACTGTATAAGTGAGAAGAGTGTGTTCCCCTGATGATTTAATGCACACAGGACATGTTAGCAGGTGAACAGTATAAGTGAGGAGAGTGTGTTCCCCTGATGGTTTAACACGCACGGGACATGTTACCAGGTGAACAGTATAAGTGAGGAGAGTGTGTTCCCCTGATTGTTTAATACTCACGGGACATGTTACCAGGTGAACAGTATAAGTGAGGAGAGTGTGTTCCCCTGATGGTTTAATATACACACGACATGATACCAGGTGAACAGTATAAGTGAGGAGAGTGAGTTCCCCTGATTCTTTAATATACACACGACATGATACCAGGTGAACAGTATAAGTGAGGAGAGTGAATTCCCCTGATGGTTTAATACTGATGGGACATTTCCGCAGGTGAACAGGAAAAGTGAGGAGAGTGTGTTCCCCTGATTGTTTAATCCTGACGGGACATGTTACCAGGAGAACAGTATAAGTGAGGAGAGTGTGTTCCCCTGATGGTTTAATACGCACGGGACATTTCACCAACTGAACTGTATAAGTGAGGAGAGTGTGTTCCCCTGATGATTTAATGCAGACAGGACATGTTACCAGGTGAACAGTATAAGTGAGGAGAATGTTTTCCCCTGTTTGTTCAATACGCACGGGACATGTTACCAAGTGAACAGAATAAGTGAGGAGAGTGTGTTCCCCTGATGGTTTAATATTCACGGGACATGTTACCAGATGAACAGTTTAAGTGAGGAGAGCGTGTTCCCCTGATGGTTTAATATGCACGGGACATGTAACCAAGTGAACAGTATAAGTGAGGAGAGTGTGTTCCCCTGATGGTTTAACACGCACGGGACATGTTACCAGGTGAACAGTATAAGTGAGGAGAGTGTGTTCCCCTGATGGTTTAATATACACGGGACATGTCACCAGGTGAACAGGATAAGTGAGGAGAATGTGTTCCCCTGATGGTTTAATATTCAATGGGCATGTTACCAGGTGAACATTATAAGTGAGGAGAGTGTGTTCCCCTGATGGTTTAATATACACGGGACATGTCACCAGGTGAACAGTATAAGTGAGGAGAGTGTGTTCCCCTGATGGTTTAATACGCACGGGACATTTCACCAAGTGAACTGTATAAGTGAGGAGAGTGTGTTCCCCTGATGATTTAATGCACACAGGACATGCTACCAGGTGAACAGTATAAGTGAGGAGAGTGCTTTATCTGATGGTTTAATATTCACGGGACATGTTGCCAGGTGAAGAGTAAAAGTGAGGAAAGTGTATTCCCCTGATGGTTTAACACGCACGGGACATGTTACCAGGTGAACAGTATAAGTGAGGAGAGTGTGTTCCCCTGATTGTTTAATACACACGGGACATGTTAGCAGGTGAACAGTATAAGTGAGGAGAGTGCTTTCCCCTGATGGTTTAATATTCACGGGACATGTTGCCAGGTGAACTGTATAAGTGAGGAGAGTGTGTTCCCCTGATGATTTAATGCACACAGGACATGTTACCAGGTGAACAGTATAAGTGAGGAAAGTGTGTTCCCCTGATGGTTTAACACGCACGGGACATGTTACCAGGTGAACAGTATAAGTGAGGAGAGTGTGTTCCCCTGATTGTTTAATACACACGAGACATGTCACCTGGTGAACAGTATATGTGAGGAGAGTGTGTTCCCCTGATTGTTTAATTCACACGGGACATGTCACCAGGTGAACAGTATAAGTGAGGAGAGTGTGTTCCCCTGATTGTTTAATTCACACGGGACATGTCACCAGGTGAACAGTATAAGTGAGGAGAGTGTGTTCCCCTGATTGTTTAATTCACACGGGACATGTCACCAGGTGAACAGTATAAGTGAGGAGAGTGTGTTCCCCTGATTGTTTAATACTCACGGGACATGTTGCCAGGTGAACAGTATAAGTGAGGAGAGTTTGTTCCCCTGATGGTTTAACACGCACGGGACATGTTACCAGGTGAACAGTATAAGTGAGGAGAGTGTGTTCCCCTGATTGTTTAATACACACGGGACATGTTACCAGGTGAACAGTATTAGTGAGGAGAGTGTGTTCCCCTGATTGTTTAATACACACGGGACATGTCACCAGGTGAACAGTATAAGTTAGGAGAGTGTGTTCCCCTGATGGTTTAACACGCACGGGACATGTTACCAGGTGAACAGTATAAGTGAGGAGAGTGTGTTCCCCTGATTATTTAATACTCACGGGACATGTTACCAGGTGAACAGTATAAGTGAGGAGAGTGTGTTCCCCTGATTATTTAATACTCACGGGACATGTTGCCAGGTGAACAGCATAAGTGAGGAGAGTGTGTTCCCCTGATGGTTTAACACGCACGGGACATTATACCAGGTGAACAGTATAAGTGAGGAGAGTGTGTTCCCCTGATTATTTAATACTCACGGGACATGTTGCCAGGTGAACAGTATAAGTGAGGAGAATGTGTTCCCCTGATTGTTTAATACACACGGGACATCTCACCAGGTGAACAGGATAAGTGAGGAGAGTGTGTTCCCCTGATTGTTTAATACACAAGGGACATGTCACCTGGTGAACAGTATAAGTGAGGAGAGTGTGTTCCCCTGATGGTTTCATATACACGGGACATGTTACCAGGTGAACAGTATAAGTGAGGAGAGTGTGTTACCCTGATTGTTTAATATTCACGGGACATGTTACCAGGTGAACAGTATAATTGAGGAGAGTGTGTTCCCCTGATGGTTTAATATACACGGGACATGTTACCAGGTGAACAGTGTAAGTGAGGAGAGTGTATTCTCCTGATTGTTTAATATACCCGGGACATGGCACCAGGTGAACAGTATAAGTGAGGAGAGTGTGTTCCCCTGATGGTTTAACACGCACGGGTCATGTTACCAGTTGAACAGTATAAGTGAGGAGAGTGTGTTCCCCTGATGGTTTAACACGCACGGGACATGTTACCAGGTGAACAGTATAAGTGAGGAGAGTGTGTTCCCCTGATGGTTTAATATACACGGGACATGTTGCCAGGTGAACAGTATAAGTGAGGAGAGTGTGTTCCCCTGATGTTTTAATGCACACGGGACATGTTACCAGGTGAACAGTATAAGTGAGGAGAGTGCTTTCCCCTGATGGTTTAATATTCACGGGACATGTTACCAGGTGAACAGTATAAGTGAGGAGAGTGTGTTCCGCTGATGTTTTAATACACACAGGACATGTTACGAGGTGAACAGTATAAGTGAGGAGAATGTGTTCCCCTGAAGGTTTAATATACACAGGACATGTTACCAGGTGAACGGTATAAGTGAGGAGAGTGTGTTCCCCTGATTGTTTAATACTCACGGGACATGTTACCAGGTGAACAGTAAATGTGAGAAGAGTGTGTTCCCCTGATGGTTTAACACGCACGGGACATGTTACCAGGTGAACAGTATAAGTGAGGAGAGTGAGTTCCCCTGATTGTTTAATACTGACGGGACATGTCACCAGGTCAACAGTATAAGTGAGGAGAGTGTGTTCCCCTGATTGTTTAATACTCACGGGACATGTTGCCAGGTGAACAGTATAAGTGAGGAGAGTGTGTTCCGCTGATGGTTTAATATACACGGGACATGTCACCAGGTGAACCGTATAAGTGAGGAGAGTGTGTTCCCCTGATGGTTTAATGCACACGGGACATGTTACCAGGTGAACAGGATAAGTGAGGAGAGTGCTTTCCCCTGATGGTTTAATATTCACGGGACATGTTACCAGGTGAATAGTATAAGTGAGGAGAGTGTCTTCCTCTGATGGTTTAATACATACAGGACATGTTACCAGGTGAACAGTATAAGTGAGGAGAAGGTGTTCCCCTGATGGTTTAGTTTTCACAGGACATTTTGCCAGGTGAACTGTATAAGTGAGGAGAGTGTGTTCCCCTGATGGTTTAACACGCACGGGACATGTTACCAGGTGAACAGTATAAGTGAGGAGAGTGTGTTCCGCTGATGGTTTAATATACCCGGGACATGTCACCAGGTGAAGAGTATAAGTGAGGAGAGTGTGTTCCCCTGATGGTTTAACACGCACGGGACATGTCACCAGGTGAAGAGTATAAGTGAGGAGAGTGTGTTCCCCTGATGGTTTAACACGCACGGGACATGTTACCAGGTGAACAGTATAAGTGAGGAGAGTGTGTTCCCCTGATTGTTTAATACTCACGGGACATGTTGCCAGGTGAACAGTATAAGTGAGGAGAGTGTGTTCCCCTGATGGTTTAATGTACACGGGACATGTTACCAGGTGAACAGTATAAGTGAGGAGAGTGTGTTCTCCTGAATGTTCAATACACACGGGACATGTCACCTGGTGAACAGTATAAGTGAGGAGAGTGTGTTCCCCTGATGGTTTAATATACACGGGACATGTTACCAGGTGAACAGTGTAAGTGAGGAGAGTGCATTCCCTTGATTGTTTAATATACCCGGGACATGGCACCAGGTGAACAGTATAAGAGAGGAGAGTGTGTTCCCCTGATGGTTTAACACGCACGGGACATGTTACCAGGTGAACAGTATAAGTGAGGAGAGTGTGTTCCCCTGATGGTTTAACACGCACGGGACATGTTACCAGGTGAACAGTATAAGTGAGGAGAGTGTGTTCCCCTGATGGTTTAATATACACGGGACATGTTGCCAGGTGAACAGTATAAGTGAGGAGAGTGTGTTCCCCTGATGCTTTAACACGCACGGGACATTATACCAGGTGAAGAGTATAAGTGAGGAGAGTGAGTTCCCCTGATTGTTTAATACTGACGGGACATGTCACCAGGTGAACTGTATAAGTGAGGAGAGTGTGTTCCCCTGATGTTTTAATGCACACGGGACATGTTACCAGGTGAACAGTATAAGTGAGGAGAGTGCTTTCCCCTGATGGTTTAATATTCACGGGACATGTTATCAGGTGAACAGTATAAGTGAGGAGAGTGTGTTCCCCTGATGTTTTAATACACACAGGACATGTTACGAGGTGAACAGTACAAGTGAGGAGAATGTGTTCCCCTGAAGCTTTAATATACACAGGACATGTTACCAGGTGAACGGTATAAGTGAGGAGAGTGTGTTCCCCTGATTGTTTAATACTCACGGGACATGTTACCAGGGGAACAGTGTATGTGAGGAGAGTGTGTTCCCCTGATGGTTTAACACGCACGGGACATGTTACCAGGTGAACAGTATAAGTGAGGAGAGTGTGTTCCCCTGATGGTTTAATATACACGGGACATGTTACCAGGTGAACAGTATAAGTGAGGAGAGTGAGTTCCCCTGATTGTTTAATACTGACGGGACATGTCACCAGGTCAACAGTATAAGTGAGGAGAGTGTGTTCCCCTGATGGTTTAATATTCACGGGACATGTTGCCAGGTGAACAGTATAAGTGAGGAGAGTGTGTTCCGCTGATGGTTTAATATACACGGGACATGTCACCAGGTGAACAGTATAAGTAGGAGAGTGTGTTCCCCTGATCGTTTAATGCACACGGGACATGTTACCAGGTGAACAGGATAAGTGAGGAGAGTGCTTTCCCCTGATGGTTTAATATTCACGGGACATGTTACCAGGTGAATAGTATAAGTGAGGAGAGTGTGTTCCTCTGATGGTTTAATACACAAAGGACATGTTACCAGGTGAACAGTATAAGTGAGGAGAAGGTGTTCCCCTGATGGTTTAATTTTCACAGGACATGTTGCCAGGTGAAGAGTATAAGTGAGGAGAGTGTGTTCCCCTAATGGTTTAACACGCACGGGATATGTCACCAGGTGAAGAGTATAAGTGAGGAGAGTGTGTTCCCCTGATGGTTTAACACGCACGGGACATGTTACCAGCTGAACAGTATAAGTGAGGAGAGTGTGTTCCCCTGATTGTTTAATACACACGGCACATGTCACCTGGTGAACAGTATAAGTGAGGAGAGTGTGTTCCCCTGATGGTTTAATGTACACGGACATGTTACCAGGTGAACAGTATAAGTGAGGAGAGTGTGTTCTCCTGAATGTTCAATACACACGGGACATGTCACCTGGTGAACAGTATAAGTGAGGAGAGTGTGTTCCCCTGATGGTTTAATACAAACGGGACATGTTACCAGGTGAACAGTATAAGTGAGGAGAGTGTGTTCTCCTGAATGTTCAATACACACGGGACATGTCACCTGGTGAACAGTATAAGTGAGGAGAGTGTGTTCTCCTGAATGTTCAATACACACGGGACATGTTACCAGGTGAACAGTATAAGTGAGGAGAGTGTGTTCCCCTGATGGTTTAATACAAACGGGACATGTCACCAGGTGAACAGTATAAGTGAGGAGAGCGTGTTCCCCTGATGGTTTAATATACACAGCACATGTCACCAAGTGAAATGTATAATTGAGGAGAGTGTGTTCCCCTGATGGTTTAATATACAAGGTACATGTTACCAGGTGAAAAGTATAAGTGAGGAGAGTGTGTTCCCCTGATGGTTTAACATACAGGGGACATGTTACCAGGTGAACAGTATAATTGAGGAGAAGTGTTCCCCTGATGGTTTAATATACAAGGTACATGTTACCAGGTGAACAGTATAAGTGAGGAGAGTGTGTTGCCCTGATGGTTTAATATACAGGGGACATGTTACCAGGTGAACAGTATAATTGAGGAGAGTGTGTTCCCCTGATGGTTTAATATACACAGGACATGTCACCAAGTGAAATGTATAATTGAGGAGATGTGTTCCCCTGATGGTTTAATATACACAGGACATGTCACCAACTGAAATGTTTAATTGAGGAGAGTGTGTTCCCCTGATGGTTTAATATACATGGTTCATGTTACCAGGTGAACAGTATAAGTGAGGAGAGTGTGTTCCCCTGATGGTTTAATATACAGCGGACATGTTACCAGGTGAACAGCATAAGTGAGGAGAGTGTGTTCCCCTGATGGTTTAATATACAAGGTACATGTTACCAGGTGAACAGTATAAGTGAGGAGAGTGTGTTCCCCTGATGGTTTAATATACAAGGTACATGTTACCAGGTGAACAGTATAAGTGAGGAGAGTGTGTTGCCCTGATGGTTTAATATACAGGGGACATGTTACCAGGTGAACGGTATAATTGAGGAGAGTGTGTTCCCCTGATGGTTTAATATACAGGGGACATGTTACCAGGTGAACAGTATAAGTGAGGAGAGTGTGTTCCCCTGATGGTTTAATATACACGGGACATGTTACCAGGTGAACAGTGTAAGTGAGGAGAGTGTATTCCCTTGATTGTTTAATATACCCGGGACATGGCACCAGGTGAACAGTATAAGTGAGGAGAGTGTGTTCCCCTGATGGTTTAACGCGCACGGGACATGTTACCAGGTGAACAGTATAAGTGAGGAGTGTGTGTTCCCCTGATGGTTTAACACGCACGGGACATTATACCAGGTGAAGAGTATAAGTGAGGGGAGTGAGTTCCCCTGATTGTTTAATACTGACGGGACATGTCACCAGGTGAACAGTATAAGTGAGGAGAGTGTGTTCCCCTGATGTTTTAATGCACACGGGACATGTTACCAGGTGAACAGTATAAGTGAGGAGAGTGCTTTCCCCTGATGGTTTAATATTCACGGGACATGTTACCAGGTGAACAGTATAAGTGCGGAGAATGTGTTCCCCTGAAGGTTTAATATACACAGGACATGTTACCAGGTGAACGGTATAAGTGAGGAGAGTGTGTTCCCCTGATTGTTTGATACTCACGGGACATGTTACCAGGTGAACAGTGTATGTGAGGAGAGTGTGTTCCCCTGATGGTTTAACACGCACGGGACATGTTACCAGGTGAACAGTATAAGTGAGGAGAGTGTGTTCCGCTGACGGTTTAATATACACGGGACATGTTACCAGGTGAACAGTATAAGTGAGGAGATTGAGTTCCCCTGATTGTTTAATACTGACGGGACATGTCACCAGGTCAACAGTATAAGTGAGGAGAGTGCTTTCCCCTGATGGTTTAATACTCACGGGACATGTTGCCAGGTGAACAGTATAATTGAGGTGAGTGTGTTCCCCTGATGGTTTAACACGCACGGGACATTATACCAGGTGAAGAGTATAATTGAGGAGATTGAGTTCCCCTGATTGTTTAATACTGACGGGACATGTCACCAGGTCAACAGTATAAGTCAGGAGAGTGTGTTCCCCTGATTGTTTAATACTCACGGGACATGTTGCCAGGTGAACAATATAAGTGAGGAGAGTGTGTTCCGCTGATGGTTTAATATACACGGGACATGTCACCAGGTGAACAGTATAAGTGAGGAGAGTGTGTTCCCCTGATCGTTTAATGCACACGGGACATGTTACCAGGTGAACGGGATAAGTGAGGAGAGTGCTTTCACCTGATGGTTTAATATTCACGGGACATGTTACCAGGTGAACAGTATAAGTGAGGAGAAGGTGTTCCCCTGATGGGTTAATTTTCACAGGACATGTTGCCAGGTGAACAGTATAAGTGAGGAGAGTGTGTTCCCCTGATTGTTTAATACTCACGGGACATGTTGCCAGGTGAACAGTATAAGTGAGGAGAGTGTGTTCCCCTGATGGTTTAACACGCACGGGACATGTTTACCAGGTGAACAGTATAAGTGAGGAGAGTGTGTTCCGCTGATGGTTTAATATACCCGGGACATGTCACCAGGTGAAGAGTATAAGTGAGGAGAGTGTGTTCCCCTGATGGTTTAACACGCACGGGACATGTCACCAGGTGAAGAGTATAAGTGAGGAGAGTGTGTTCCCCTGATGGTTTAACACGCACGGGACATGTTACCAGGTGAACAGTATAAGTGAGGAGAGTGTGTTCCCCTGATTGTTTAATACTCACGGGACATGTTGCCAGGTGAACAGTATAAGTGAGGAGTGTGTTCCCCTGATGGTTTAATGTACACGGGACATGTTACCAGGTGAACAGTATAAGTGAGGAGAGTGTGTTCTCCTGAATGCTCAATACACACGGGACATGTCACCTGGTGAACAGTATAATTGAGGAGAGTGTGTTCCCCTGATGGTTTAATATACACGGGACATGTTACCAGGTGAACAGTGTAAGTGAGGAGAGTGTATTCCCTTGATTGTTTAATATACCCGGGACATGGCACCAGGTGAACAGTATAAGTGAGAAGAGTGTGTTCCCCTGATGGTTTAACACGCACGGGACATGTTACCAGGTGAACAGTATAAGTGAGGAGAGTGTGTTCCCCTGATGGTTTAACACGCACGGGACATGTTACCAGGTGAACAGTATAAGTGAGGAGAGTGTGTTCCCCTGATGGTTTAATATACACGGGACATGTTGCCAGGTGAACAGTATAAGTGAGGAGAGTGTGTTCCCCTGATGGTTTAACACGCACGGGACATTATACCAGGTGAAGAGTGTAAGTGAGGAGAATGAGTTCCCCTGATTGTTTAATACTGACGGGACATGTCACCAGGTGAACAGTATAAGTGAGGAGAGTGTGTTCCCCTGATGGTTTAGTATTCACGGGACATGTTACCAGGTGAACAGTATAAGTGAGGAGAGTGTGTTCCCCTGATGTTTTAATACACACAGGACATGTTACGAGGTGAACAGTAGAAGTGTGGAGAATGTTTTCACTGAAGCTTTAATATACACTGGACATGTTACCAGGTGAACAGTATAAGTGAGGAGAGTGCTTTCCCCTGATGGTTTAGTATTCACGGGACATGTTACCAGGTGAACAGTATAAGTGAGGAGAGTGTGTTCCCCTGATGTTTTAATACACACAGGACATGTTACGAGGTGAACAGTAGAAGTGAGGAGAATGTGTTCCCCTGAAGCTTTAATATACACAGGACATGTTACCAGGTGAACGGTATAAGTGAGGAGAGTGTGTTCCCCTGATTGTTTAATACTCACGGGACATGTTACCAGGTGAACAGTGTATGTGAGGAGAGTGTGTTCCCTGATGGTTTAACACGCACGGGACATCTTACCAGGTGAACAGTATAAGTGAGGAGAGTGTGTTCCGCTGATGGTTTAATATACACGGGACATGTTACCAGGTGAACAGTATAAGTGAGGAGAGTGAGTTCCCCTGATTGTTTAATACTCACGGGACATGTTGCCAGGTGAACAGTATAAGTGAGGAGAGTGTGTTCCGCTGATGGTTTAATATACACGGGACATGTCACCAGGTGAACAGTATAAGTGAGGAGAGTGTGTTCCCCTGATGGTTTAATGCACACGGGACATGTTACCAGGTGAACAGGATAAGTGAGGAGATTGCTTTCCCCTGATGGTTTAATATTCACGGGACATGTTACCAGGTGAATAGTATAAGTGAGGAGAGTGTGTTCCTCTGATGGTTTAATACACAAAGGACATGTTACCAAATGAACAGTATAAGTGAGGAGAAGGTGTTACCCTGATGGTTTAATTTTCACAGGACATGTTGCCAGGTGAAGAGTATAAGTGAGGAGAGTGTGTTCCCCTAATGGTTTAACACTCACGGGATATGTCACCAGGTGAAGAGTATAAGTGAGGAGAGTGTGTTCCCCTGATGGTTTAACACGCACGGGACATGTTACCAGCTGAACAGTATAAGTGAGGAGAGTGTGTTCCCCTGATGGTTTAATGTACACGGACATGTTACCAGGTAAACAGTATAAGTGAGGAGAGTGTGTTCTCCTGAATGTTCAATACACACGGGACATGTCACCTGGTGAACAGTATAAGTGAGGAGAGTGTGTTCCCCTGATGGTTTAATGTACACGGACATGTTACCAGGTGAACAGTATAAGTGAGGAGAGTGTGTTCCTCTGATGGTTTAACACGCACGGGACATGTTACCAGGTGAACAGTATAAGTGAGGAGAGTGTGTTCCCCTGATTGTTTAATACTCACGGGACATGTTGCCAGGTGAACAGTATAAGTGAGGAGAGTGTGTTCCCCTGATGGTTTAATACACACGGGACATGTCACCTGGTGAACAGTATAAGTGAGGAGAGTGTGTTCCCCTGATGGTTTAATGTACACGGGACATGTTACCAGGTGAACAGTATAAGTGAGGAGAGTGTGTTCTCCTGAATGTTCAATACACACGGGACATGTCACCTGGTGAACAGTATAAGTGAGGAGAGTGTGTTCCCCTGATGGTTTAATATACAAGGTACATGTTACCAGTTGAACAGTATAAGTGAGGAGATTGTGTTCCCCTGACGGTTTAATATACAGGGGACATGTTAACAGGTGAACAGTATAAGTGAGGAGAGTGTGTTCCCCTGATGGTTTAATATACAAGGTACATGTCACCAGGTGAACAGTATAAGTGAGGAGAGTGTGTTCCCCTGATTGTTTAATACTCACGGGACATGTTGCCAGGTGAACAGTATAAGTGAGGAGAGTGTGTTCCCCTGATGGTTTAACACGCACGGGACATTATACCAGGTGAACAGTATAAGTGAGGAGAGTGTGTTCCCCTGATTGTTTAATACTCACGGGACATGTTACCAGCTGAACAGTATAAGTGAGGAGAGTGTGTTCCCCTGATTGTTTAATACACACAGGACATATTACCAGGTGAACAGTATAAGTGAGGAGAGTGTGTTCCCCTGATTGTTTAATACTCACGGGACATGTTACCAGCTGAACAGTATAAGTGAGGAGAGTGTGTTCCCCTGATGGTTTAATGCACACGGGACATGTTACCAGGTGAACAGTATAAGTGAGGAGAGTGCTTTCCCCTGATGGTTTAATATTCACGGGACATGTTACCAGGTGAAAAGTATAAGTGAGGAGAGTGTGTTCCCCTGATGGTTTAATACACACAGGGCATGTTACCAGGTGAACAGTATAAGTGTGGAGAATGTGTTCCCCTGATGGATTAATATACACAGGACATGTTACCAGGTGAACAGTATAAGTGAGGAGAGTGTGTTCCCCTGATTGTTTAATACTGACGGGACATGTCACCAGGTCAACAGTATAAGTGAGGAGAGTGTGTTCCCCTGATTGTTTAATACTCACGGGACATGTTGCCAGGTGAACAGTATGAGTGAGGAGAGTGTGTTCCCCTGATGGTTTCACACGCACGGGACATGTCACCAGGTGAACAGTATAAGTGAGGAGAGTGTGTTCCCCTGATTGTTTAATACTCACGGGACATGTTGCCAGGTGAACAGTATAAGTGAGGAGAGTGTGTTCCCCTGATGGTTTAATACTCACGGGACATGTTGCCAGGTGAACAGTATAAGTGAGGAGAGTGTGTTCCCCTGATGGTTTAATACACACGGGACATGTCACCTAGTGAACAGTATAAGTGAGGAGAGTGTGTTCCCCTGATTGTTTAATGCACACGGGACATGTTATCAGGTGAACAGTATAAATGAGGAGAGTGTGTTCCCCTGATGGTTTAATACACACGGTACATGTCACCTGGTGAACAGTATAAGTGAGGAGAGTGTGTTCCCCTGATGGTTTAATGTACGCGGGACATGTTACCAGGTGAACAGTATAAGTGAGGAGAGTGTGTTCTCCTGAATGTTCAATACACACGGGACATGTTACCAGGTGAATAGTATATGTGAGTAGAGTGTGTTCCCCTGATGGTTTAACACGCACGGGACATGTCACCTGGTGAACAGTATAAGTGAGGAGAGTGTGTTCCCCTGATGGTTTAATATACACAGGACATGTTACCAGGTGAACAGTATAAGTGAGGAGAGTGTGTTCCCCTGATGGTTTAATATACACAGGACATGTTACCAGGTGAACAGTATATGTGAGTAGAGTGTGTTCCCCTGATGGTTTAACACGCACGGGACATGTCACCTGGTGAACAGTATAAGTGAGGAGAGTGTGTTCCCCTGATGGTTTAATATACACAGGACATGTTACCAGGTGAACAGTAAAAGTGAGGAGAGTGGGTTCCCCTGATTGTTTAATGCACAGGGGACATGTTACCAGGTGAACAGTATAATTGAGGAGAGTGTGTTCCCCTGATGGTTTAATATACACAGTACATGTCACCAAGTGAAATGTATAATTGAGGAGATGTGTTCCCCTGATGGTTTAATATACACAGGACATGTCACCAAGTGAAATGTATAATTGAGGAGAGTGTGTTCCCCTGATGGTTTAATATACAAGGTACATGTTACCAGGTGAACAGTATAAGTGAGGAGAGTGTGTTCCCCTGATGGTTTAATATACAGGGGACATGTTACCAGGTGAACAGTATAAGTGAGGAGAGTGTGTTCCTCTGATGGTTTAATATACACGGGACATGTTCCCAGGTGAACAGTATAAGTGAGGAGAGTGTGTTCCCCTGATGGTTTAATATACACAGGGCATATTGCCAGGTGAACAAAAAAGTGAGGAGAGTGTGCTCCCCTTATGGTTTAATACACACTTGACATGTTATCAGGTGAACAGTATTAGTGAGGAGAGTGTGTTCCCCTGATTGTTTAATGCACACGGGAAATGACAGCAGCTGACAGTATAAGTGAGGAGAGTGTGTTCCCCTGATGGTTTAACACGCACGGGACATGTTACCAGGTGAACAGTATAAGTGAGGAGAGTGTGTTCCCCTGATTGTTTAATACACACGGGACATGTCACCAGGTGAACAGTATAAGTGAGGAGAGTGTGTTCCCCTGATTGTTTAATATACACGGGACATGTCACCTGGTGAACAGTATAAGTGAGGAGAGTGTGTTCCCCTGATGGTTTAATGTACACGGGACATGTTACCAGGTGAACAGTATAAGTGAGGAGAGTGTGTTCCCCTGATGGTTTAATGTACACGGACATGTTACCAGGTGAACAGTATAAGTGAGGAGAGTGTGTTCCTCTGATGGTTTAACACGCACGGGACATGTTACCAGGTGAACAGTATAAGTGAGGAGAGTGTGTTCCCCTGATTGTTTAATACTCACGGGACATGTTGCCAGGTGAACAGTATAAGTGAGGAGAGTGTGTTCCCCTGATGGTTTAATACACACGGGACATGTTACCAGGTGAACAGTATAAGTGAGGAGAGTGTGTTCCCCTGATGGTTTAATATACAAGGTACATGTTACCAGGTGAACAGTATAAGTGAGGAGAGTGCTTTCCCCTGATGGTTTAATATTCACGGGACATGTTACCAGGTGAAAAGTATAAGTGAGGAGAGTGTGTTACCCTGATGGTTTAATACACACAGGGCATGTTACTAGGTGAACAGTATAAGTGTGGAGAATGTGTTCCCCTGATGGATTAATATACACAGGACATGTTACCAGGTGAACAGTATAAGTGAGGAGAGTGTGTTCCCCTGATTGTTTAATACTGACGGGACATGTCACCAGGTCAACAGTATAAGTGACGAGAGTGTGTTCCCCTGATTGTTTAATACTCACGGGACATGTTGCCAGGTGAACAGTATGAGTGAGGAGAGTGTGTTCCCCTGATGGTTTCACACGCACGGGACATGTCACCAGGTGAACAGTATAAGTGAGGAGAGTGTGTTCCCCTGATTGTTTAATACTCACGGGACATGTTGCCAGGTGAACAGTATAAGTGAGGAGAGTGTGTTCCCCTGATGGTTTAATACTCACGGGACATGTTGCCAGGTGAACAGTATAAGTGAGGAGAGTGTGTTCCCCTGATGGTTTAATACACACGGGACATGTCACCTAGTGAACAGTATAAGTGAGGAGAGTGTGTTCCCCTGATTGTTTAATGCACACGGGACATGTTATCAGGTGAACAGTATAAATGAGGAGAGTGTGTTCCCCTGATGGTTTAATACACACGGTACATGTCACCTGGTGAACAGTATAAGTGAGGAGAGTGTGTTCCCCTGATGGTTTAATGTACGCGGGACATGTTACCAGGTGAACAGTATAAGTGAGGAGAGTGTGTTCTCCTGAATGTTCAATACACACGGGACATGTTACCAGGTGAATAGTATATGTGAGTAGAGTGTGTTCCCCTGATGGTTTAACACGCACGGGACATGTCACCTGGTGAACAGTATAAGTGAGGAGAGTGTGTTCCCCTGATGGTTTAATATACACAGGACATGTTACCAGGTGAAAAGTATAAGTGAGGAGAGTGTGTTCCCCTGATGGATAAATATACACGGGACATGTTACCAGGTGAACAGTATAAGTGAGGAGAGTGGGTTCCCCTGATTGTTTAATGCACAGGGGACATGTTACCAGGTGAACAGTATAATTGAGGAGAGTGTGTTCCCCTGATGGTTTAATATACACAGTACATGTCACCAAGTGAAATGTATAATTGAGGAGATGTGTTCCCCTGATGGTTTAATATACACAGGACATGTCACCAAGTGAAATGTATAATTGAGGAGAGTGTGTTCCCCTGATGGTTTAATATACAAGGTACATGTTACCAGGTGAACAGTATAAGTGAGGAGAGTGTGTTCCCCTGATGGTTTAATATACAGGGGACATGTTACCAGGTGAACAGTATAAGTGAGGAGAGTGTGTTCCTCTGATGGTTTAATATACACGGGACATGTTCCCAGGTGAACAGTATAAGTGAGGAGAGTGTGTTCCCCTGATGGTTTAATATACACAGGGCATATTGCCAGGTGAACAAAAAAGTGAGGAGAGTGTGCTCCCCTTATGGTTTAATACACACTTGACATGTTATCAGGTGAACAGTATTAGTGAGGAGAGTGTGTTCCCCTGATTGTTTAATGCACACGGGACATGACAGCAGCTGACAGTATAAGTGAGGAGAGTGTGTTCCCCTGATGGTTTAACACGCACGGGACATGTTACCAGGTGAACAGTATAAGTGAGGAGAGTGTGTTCCCCTGATTGTTTAATACACACGGGACATGTCACCAGGTGAACAGTATAAGTGAGGAGAGTGTGTTCCCCTGATTGTTTAATATACACGGGACATGTCACCTGGTGAACAGTATAAGTAAGGAGAGTGTGTTCCCCTGATGGTTTAATGTACACGGGACATGTTACCAGGTGAACAGTATAAGTGAGGAGAGTGTGCTCTCCTGAATGTTCAATACACACGGGACATGTCACCTGGTGAACAGTATAAGTGAGGAGAGTGTGTTCCCCGGATGGTTTAATACACACGGGACTTGTCACCTGGTGAACAGTATAAGTGAGGGGAGTGTGTTCCCCTGATGGTTTAATATACAAGGTACATGTTAACAGGTGAACAGTATAAGTGAGGAGAGTGTGTTCCCCTGATGGTTTAATATACGGGGGACATGTTACCAGTTGAACAGTATAATTGAGGAGAGTGTGTTCCCCTGATGGTTTAATATACACAGGACGTGTCACCAAGTGAAATGTATAATTGAGGAGATGTGTTCCCCTGATGGTTTAATATACACAGGACATGTCACCAAGTGAAATGTATAATTGAGGAGAGTGTGTTCCCCTGATGGTTTAATATACAAGGTACATGTTACCAGGTGAACAGTATAAGTGAGGAGAGTGTGTTCCCCTGATGGTTTAATATAAAGGGGACATGTTACCAGGTGAACAGTATAAGTGAGGAGAATGTGTTCCCCTGATGGTTTAATATACAAGGTACATGTCACCAGGTGAACAGTATAAGTGAGGAGAGTGTGTTCCCCTGATTGTTTAATACTCACGGGACATGTTGCCAGGTGAACAGTATAAGTGAGGAGAGTGTGTTCCCCTGATGGTTTAATACACACGGGACATTTCACCAAGTGAACTGTATAAGTGAGGAGAGTGTGTTCCCCTGATGATTTAATGCACACAGGACATGTTACCAGGTGAACAGTATAAGTGAGGAGAGTGTGTTCCCCTGATGTTTTAACACGCACGGGACATGTTACCAGGTAAACAGTATAAGTGAGGAGAGTGTGTTCCCCTGATTGTTTATTACACACGGGACATGTCACCTGGTGAACAGTATAAGTGAAGAGAGTGAGTTCCCCTGATTGTTTAATACTGACGGGACATGTCACCAGGTCAACAGTATAAGTGAGGAGAGTGTGTTCCCCTGATTGTTTAATACTCACGGGACATGTTGCAAGGTGAAGAGTATAAGTGAGGAGAGTGTGTTCCCCTGATGGTTTAATACACACGGGACATGTCACCAGGTGAACAGTATAAGTGAAGAGAGTGAGTTCCCCTGATTGTTTAATACTGACGGGACATGTCACCAGGTCAACAGTATAAGTGAGGAGAGTGTGTTCCCCTGATTGTTTAATACTCACGGGACATGTTGCAAGGTGAACAGTATAAGTGAGGAGAGTGTGTTCCCCTGATGTTTTAACACGCACGGGACATTATACCAGGTGAACAGTATAAGTGAGGAGAGTGTGTTCCCCTGATTGTTTAATACACACAGGACATATTACCAGGTGAACAGTATAAGTGAGGAGAGTGTGTTCCCCTGATTGTTTAATACTCACGGGACATGTTACCAGCTGAACAGTATAAGTGAGGAGAGTGTGTTCCCCTGATGGTTTAACACGCACGGGACATGTTACCAGGTGAAGAGTATAAGTGAGGAGAGTGAGTTCCCCTGATTGTTTAATACTGACGGGACATGTCAGCAGGTGAACAGTATAAGTGAGGAGATTGTGTTCCCCTGATGGTTTAATGCACACGGGACATGTTACCAGGTGAACAGTATAAGTGAGGAGAGTGCTTTCCCCTGATGGTTTAATATTCACGGGACATGTTACCAGGTGAACAGTATAAGTGAGGAGAGTGTGTTCCCCTGATGGTTTATTACACACAGGGCATGTTACCAGGTGAACAGTATAAGTGAGGAGAATGTGTTCCCCTGATGGTTTAATATACACAGGACATGTTACCAGGTGAACAGTATAAGTGAGGAGAGAGTGTTCCCCTGATTGTTTAATACTCACGGGACATGTTACCAGGTGAACAGTATATGTGAGGAGAGTGTGTTTCCCTGATGGTTTAACACGCACGGGACATGTTACCAGGTGAACAGTATAAGTGAAGAGAGTGAGTTCCCCTGATTGTTTAATACTGACGGGACATGTCACCAGGTCAACAGTATAAGTGAGGAGAGTGTGTTCCCCTGATTGTTTAATACTCACGGGACATGTTGCAAGGTGAACAGTATAAGTGAGGAGAGTGTGTTCCCCTGATGGTTTAATACACACGGGACATGTCACCAGGTGAAGAGTATAAGTGAGGAGAGTGTGTTCCCCTGATGGTTTAACACGCACGGGACATGTCACCAGGTGAACAGTATAAGTGAGGAGAGTGTGTTCCCCTGATTGTTTAATACTCACGGGACATGTTGCCAGGTGAACAGTATAAGTTAGGAGAGTGTGTTCCCCTGATGGTTTAATACACACGGGACATGTCACCTGGTGAACAGTATAAGTGAGGAGAGTGTGTTCCCCTGATGGTTTAACACGCACGGGACATGTCACCTGGTGAACAGTATAAGTGAGGAGAGTGTGTTCCCCTGATGGTTTAATATACACAGGACATGTCACCAAGTGAAATGTACAATTGAGGAGATGTGTTCCCCTGATGGTTTAATCTACACAGGACATGTCACCAAGTGAAATGTATAATTGAGGAGAGTGTGTTCCCCTGATGGTTTTATATACAAGGTGCATGTTACCAGGTGAACAGTATAAGTGAGGAGAGTGTGTTCCCCTGATGGTTTAATATACACGGGACATGTTACCAGGTGAACAGTATAAGTGAGGAGAGTGGGTTCCCCTGATTGTTTAATGCACAGGGGACATGTTACCAGGTGAACAGTATAATTGAGGAGAGTGTGTTCCCCTGATGGTTTAATATACACAGTACATGTCACCAAGTGAAATGTATAATTGAGGAGATGTGTTCCCCTGATGGTTTAATATACACAGGACATGTCACCAAGTGAAATGTATAATTGAGGAGAGTGTGTTCCCCTGATGGTTTAATATACAAGGTACATGTCACCAGGTGAACAGTATAAGTGAGGAGAGTGTGTTCCCCTGATGGTTTAATATACAGGGGACATGTTACCAGGTGAACAGTATAAGTGAGGAGAGTGTGTTCCTCTGATGGTTTAACACGCACGGGACATGTTACCAGGTGAACAGTATAAGTGAGGAGAGTGTGTTCCCCTGATTGTTTAATACTCACGGGACATGTTGCCAGGTGAACAGTATAAGTGAGGAGAGTGTATTCCCCTGATGGTTTAATACACACGGGACATGTCACCTGGTGAACAGTATAAGTGAGGAGAGTGTGTTCCCCTGATGGTTTAATGTACACGGGACATGTTACCAGGTGAACAGTATAAGTGAGGAGAGTGTGTTCTCCTGAATGTTCAATACACACGGGACATGTCTCCTGGTGAACAGTATAAGTGAGGAGAGTGTGTTCCCCGGATGGTTTAATACGCACGGGACTTGTCACCTGGTGAACAGTATAAGTGAGGAGAGTGTGTTCCCCTGATGGTTTAATATACACAGGACATGTCACCAAGTGAAATGTATAATTGAGGAGAGTGTGTTCCCCTGATGGTTTAATATACAAGGTACATGTTACCAGGTGAACAGTATAAGTGAGGAGATTGTGTTCCCCTGACGGTTTAATATACAGGGGACATGTTACCAGGTGAACGGTATAAGTGAGGAGAGTGTGTTCCCCTGATGGTTTAATATACAAGGTACATGTCACCAGGTGAACAGTATAAGTGAGGAGAGTGTGTTCCCCTGATTGTTTAATACTCACGGGACATGTTACCAGCTGAACAGTATAAGTGAGGAGAGTGTGTTCCCCTGATTGTTTAATACACACAGGACATATTACCAGGTGAACAGTATAAGTGAGGAGAGTGTGTTCCCCTGATTGTTTAATACTCACGGGACATGTTACCAGCTGAACAGTATAAGTGAGGAGAGTGTGTTCCCCTGATGGTTTAATGCACACGGGACATGTTACCAGGTGAACAGTATAAGTGAGGAGAGTGCTTTCCCCTGATGGTTTAATATTCACGGGACATGTTACCAGGTGAAAAGTATAAGTGAGGAGAGTGTGTTCCCCTGATGGTTTAATACACACAGGGCATGTTACCAGGTGAACAGTATAAGTGAGGAGAGTGTGTTCCCCTGATTGTTTAATACTCACGGGACATGTTGCCAGGTGAACAGTATAAGTGAGGAGAGTGTGTTCCCCTGATGGTTTAATACCCACGGGACATGTTGCCAGGTGAACAGTATAAGTGAGGAGAGTGTGTTCCCCTGATGGTTTAATACACACGGTACATGTCACCTGGTGAACAGTATAAGTGAGGAGAGTGTGTTCCCCTGATGGTTTAATGTACGCGGGACATGTTACCAGGTAAACAGTATAAGTGAGGAGAGTGTGTTCTCCTGAATGTTCAGTACACACGGGACATGTGACCAGGTGAATAGTATATGTGAGTAGAGTGTGTTCCCCTGATGGTTTAACATGCACGGGACATGTCACCTGGTGAACAGTATAAGTGAGGAGAGTGTGTTCCCCTGATGGTTTAATATACACAGGACATGTCACCAAGTGAAATGTATAATTGAGGAGATGTGTTCCCCTGATGGTTTAATATACACAGGACATGTCACCAAGTGAAATGTATAATTGAGGAGAGTGTGTTCCCCTGATGGTTTTATATACAAGGTACATGTTACCAGGTGAACAGTATAAGTGAGGAGAGTGTGTTCCCCTGATGGTTTAATATACACGGGACATGTTACCAGGTGAACAGTATAAGTGAGGAGAGTGGGTTCCCCTGATTGTTTAATGCACAGGGGACATGTTACCAGGTGAACAGTATAATTGAGGAGAGTGTGTTCCCCTGATGGTTTAATATACACAGTACATGTCACCAAGTGAAATGTATAATTGAGGAGATGTGTTCCCCTGATGGTTTAATATACACAGGACATGTCACCAAGTGAAATGTATAATTGAGGAGAGTGTGTTCCCCTGATGGTTTAATATACAAGGTACATGTTACCAGGTGAACAGTATAAGTGAGGAGAGTGTGTTCCCCTGATGGTTTAATATACAGGGGACATGTTACCAGGTGAACAGTATAAGTGAGGGGAGTGTGTTCCTCTGATGGTTTAATATACACGGGACATGTTCCCAGGTGAACAGTATAAGTGAGGAGAGTGTGTTCCCCTGATGGTTTAATATACACAGGGCATATTGCCAGGTGAACAAAAAAGTGAGGAGAGTGTGCTCCCCTTATGGTTTAATACACACTTGACATCTTATCAGGTGAACAGTATAAGTGAGGAGAGTGTGTTCCCCTGATTGTTTAATGCACACGGGACATGTCAGCAGCTGACAGTATAAGTGAGGAGAGTGTGTTCCCCTGATGGTTTAATATACACGGGACATGTTATCAGGTGAACAGTATAAGTGAGGAGAGTGTATTCCCCTGATTGTTTAATACACACAGGACATGTTACCAGGTGAACAGTATAAGTGAGGAGAGTGTGTTCCGCTGATGGTTTGATACTCACGGGACATCTTGCCAGGTGAACAGTATAAGTGAGGAGAGCGTGTTCCCCTGATGGTTTAATATACAAGGTACATGTTGCCAGGTGAACAGTATAAGTGAGGAGAGTGTGTTCCCCTGATGGTTTAATAAACAGGGGACATGTTACCAGCTGAACAGTATAAGTGAGGAGAGTGTGTTCCTCTGATGGTTTAATATACACGGGACATGTTCCCAGGTGAACAGTATAAGTGAGGAGAGTGTGTTCCCCTGATGGTTTAATATACACAGGGCATATTACCAGGTGAACAGTATAAGTGAGGAGAGTGTGTTCCCCTTATGGTTTAATACACACGGGACATGTTATCAGGTGAACAGTATAAGTGAGGAGAGTGTGTTCCCCTGATTGTTTAATGCACACGGGACATGTTACCAGGTGAACAGTATAAGTGAGGAGAGTGTGTTCCCCTGATTGTTTAATACACAAAGGACATATTACCAGGTGAACAGTATAAGTGCGGAGAGTGTGTTCCCCTGATGGTTTAACACGCATGGGACATGTTACCAGGTGAACAGTATAAGTGAGGAGAGTTTTTTCCCCTGATTGTTTAATACACACGGGACATGTTACCAGGTGAATAGTATATGTGAGTAGAGTGTGTTCCCCTGATGGTTTACACGCACGGGACATGTTACCAGGTGAAAAGTATAAGTGAGGAGAGCGTGTTCCCCTGATGGTTTAACTCAAACGGGACATGTTACCAGGTGAACAGTATAAGTGAGGAGAGTGTGTTTCCCTGATTGTTTAATACTCACGGGACATGTTGCCAGGTGAACAGTATAAGTGAGGAGAGTGTGTTCCCCTGATGGTTTAACACGCACGGGACATGTTACCAGGTGAACAGTATAAGTGCGGAGAGTGTGTTCCCCTGATGGTTTAATATACACGGACATGTCAGCAGGTGAACAGTATAATTGAGGAGAGTGTGATCCCCTGATTGTTTAATACACACGGGACATGTTACCAGGTGAAATCTATAAGTGAGGAGACTGAGTTCCCATGATGGTTTAATATACACGGGACATGTCAGCAGGTGAACAGTATAAGTGAGGAGAGTGTTTTCCCCTGATGGTTTAATATACACGGGACATGTTACCAGGTGAACAGTATAAGTGAGTAGAGAGTGTTCCCCTGATTATTTAATACACACGGGACATGTTACCAGGTGAACAGTATAATTGAGGAGAGTGTGATCCCCTGATTGTTTAATACACACGGGACATGTTACCAGGTGAACAGTATAAGTGAGGAGAGTGTGTTCCCCTGATGGTTTAATATACACGGGACATGTCACCTGGTGAACAGTATAAATGAGGAGAGTGTGTTCCCTTGATTATTTAATACACACGGGACATGTTACCAGGTGAACAGTATAAGTGAGGATAGTGTGTTCCCCTGATTGTTCAATGCACAAGGGGCATGTTACCAGGTGAACAGTATAAGTGAGGAGAGTGTGTTCCCCTGATTGTTCAATGCACACGGGACATGTCACCTGGTGAACAGTATAAGTGAGGAGAGTGTATTCCCCTGATGGTTTAATATACACGGGACATGTTCCCAGGTGAACAGTATAAGTGAGGAGAGTGTGTTCCCCTGATGGTTTAATACACACTGGACATGTTACCAGGTGAACAGTATAAGTGAGCAGATTGTTTTCCCCTGATGGTTAAATATGCAAAGGACATGTTACCAGGTGAACAGTATAAGTGAGGAGAGTGTGTTCCCCTGATGGTTTAATATACACGGGACATGTTAGCAGAAGAACAGTATAAGTGAGCAGATTGTTTTCCCCTGATGGTTAAATATGCAAAGGACATGTTACCAGGTGAACAGTATAAGTGAGGAGAGTGTGATCCCCTGATTGTTTAATACACACGGGACATGTTACCAGGTGAACAGTATAAGTGAGGAGAGTCTGTTCCCCTGATTGGTTAATACTCACGGGACATGTTGCCAGGTGAACAGTATAAGTGAGGAGAATGTGTTCCCCTGATGGTTTAATATACACGGGACATGTTACCAGGTGAACAGTATAAGTGAGGAGAATGTGTTCCCCTGATGGTTTAATATACACGGGACATGTTACCAGGTGAACAGTATAAGTGAGGAGAGTGTGTTCCCCTGATGGTTTAATACACACGGGACATGTTACCAGGTGAACAGTATAAGTGAGGAGAATGTGTTCCCCTGATGGTTTAATATACACGGGACATGTTACCAGGTGAACAGTATAAGTGAGGAGAGTGTGTTCCCCTGATTGTTTAATGCACACGGGACATGTTACCAGGTGAACAGTATAAGTGAGGAGAGTGTGTTCCCCTGATGGTTTAATACACACGGGACATGTCACCTGGTGAACAGTATAAGTGAGGAGAGTGTGTTCCCCTGATGGTTTAACACGCACGGGACATGTTACCAGGTGAACAGTATAAGTGAGGATAGTGTGTTCCCCTGATTGGTTAATACTCAAGGGACATGTTGCCAGGTGAACAGTGTAAGTGAGGAGAGTGTGTTCCCCTGATGGTTTAACACGCACGGGACATGTTACCAGGTGAACAGTATAAGTGCGGAGAGTGTGTTCCCCTGATGGTTTAATATACACGGGACATGTCAGCAGGTGAACAGTATAATTGAGGAGAGTGTGATCCCCTGATTGTTTAATACACACGGGACATGTCACCAGGTGAACAGTATAAGTGAGGAGAGTGTGTTCCCCTGATGGTTTAATACACACTGGACATGTTACCAGGTGAACAGTATAAGTGAGCAGATTGTTTTCCGCTGATGGTTAAATATGCAAAGGACATGTTACCAGGTGAACAGTATAAGTGAGGAGAGTGTGTTCCCCTGATTGTTTAATACACATGGGACATGTTACCAGGTGAACAGTATAAGTGAGGAGAGTGTGTTCCCCTGATGGTTTAATACTGACGGGACATGTTACCAGATGAACAGTATAAGTGAGGAGAGTGTGTTCCCCTGATGGTTTAATGCACACAGGACATGTTACCAGGTGAACAGTATAAGTGAGGAGAGTGTGTTACCCTGATGGTTTAATATACACGGGACATGTTACCAGGTCAACAGTATAAGTTAGGAGAGTGTGTTCCCCTGATGGTTTAATAAACACAGGAAATGTTACCAGGTGAACAGTATAAGTGAGGAGAGTGTTTTCCCCTGATGGTTAAATATGCAAAGGACATGTTACCAGGTGAACAGTATAAGTGAGGAGAGTGTGTTCCCCTGATGGTATAATATACATGGGACATGTTACCAGGTGAACAGTATAAGTGAGGAGAGCGTCTTCCCCTGATGGTTTAATACTGACGGGACATGTTACCAGGTGAACAGTATAAGTGAGGATAGTGTGTTCCCCTGATGGTTTAATGCACACAGGACATGTTACCAGGTGAACAGTATTAGTGAGGATAGTGTGTTCCCCTGATGGTTTCATATACACGGGACATGTTACCAGATGAACAGTATAAGTGAGGAGAGTGTGTTCCCCTGATGGTTTAATATACACAGGACATGTTACCAGGTGAACAGTATAAGTGAGGAGAGTGTATTCCCCTGATGGTTTAATATACACGGGACCTGTTACCAGGTGAACAGTATAAGTGAGGAGGGTGTGTTACCCTGATGGTTTAATATACACGGGACATGTTACCAGGTGAACAGTATCAGTGAGGAGAGTGTGTTCCCCTGATGGTTTAATATACACGGGACATGTTACCAGGTGAACAGTATAAGTGAGTAGAGAGTGTTCCCCTGATTATTTAATACACACGGGACATGTTACCAGGTGAACAGTATAATTGAGGAGAGTGTGATCCCCTGATTGTTTAATACACACGGGACATGTTACCAGTTGAACAGTATAAGTGAGGAGAGTGTGTTCCCCTGATGGTTTAATATACACGGGACATGTCACCTGGTGAACAGTATAAATGAGGAGAGTGTGTTCCCTTGATTATTTAATACACACGGGACATGTTACCAGGTGAACAGTATAAGTGAGGATAGTGTGTTCCCCTGATTGTTCAATGCACAAGGGGCATGTTACCAGGTGAACAGTATAAGTGAGGAGAGTGTGTTCCCCTGATTGTTCAATGCACACGGGACATGTCACCTGGTGAACAGTATAAGTGAGGAGAGTGTATTCCCCTGATGGTTTAATATACACGGGACATGTTCCCAGGTGAACAGTATAAGTGAGGAGAGTGTGTTCCCCTGATGGTTTAATACACACTGGACATGTTACCAGGTGAACAGTATAAGTGAGCAGATTGTTTTCCCCTGATGGTTAAATATGCAAAGGACATGTTACCAGGTGAACAGTATAAGTGAGGAGAGTGTGTTCCCCTGATGGTTTAATATACACGGGACATGTTACCAGAAGAACAGTATAAGTGAGCAGATTGTTTTCCCCTGATGGTTAAATATGCAAAGGACATGTTACCAGGTGAACAGTATAAGTGAGGAGAGTGTGATCCCCTGATTGTTTAATACACACGGGACATGTTACCAGGTGAACAGTATAAGTGAGGAGAGTCTGTTCCCCTGATTGGTTAATACTCACGGGACATGTTGCCAGGTGAACAGTATAAGTGAGGAGAATGTGTTCCCCTGATGGTTTAATATACACGGGACATGTTACCAGGTGAACAGTATAAGTGAGGAGAATGTGTTCCCCTGATGGTTTAATATACACGGGACATGTTACCAGGTGAACAGTATAAGTGAGGAGAGTGTGTTCCCCTGATGGTTTAATACACACGGGACATGTTACCAGGTGAACAGTATAAGTGAGGAGAATGTGTTCCCCTGATGGTTTAATATACACGGGACATGTTACCAGGTGAACAGTATAAGTGAGGAGAGTGTGTTCCCCTGATTGTTTAATGCACACGGGACATGTTACCAGGTGAACAGTATAAGTGAGGAGAGTGTGTTCCCCTGATGGTTTAATACACACGGGACATGTCACCTGGTGAACAGTATAAGTGAGGAGAGTGTGTTCCCCTGATGGTTTAACACGCACGGGACATGTTACCAGGTGAACAGTATAAGTGAGGATAGTGTGTTCCCCTGATTGGTTAATACTCAAGGGACATGTTGCCAGGTGAACAGTGTAAGTGAGGAGAGTGTGTTCCCCTGATGGTTTAACACGCACGGGACATGTTACCAGGTGAACAGTATAAGTGCGGAGAGTGTGTTCCCCTGATGGTTTAATATACACGGGACATGTCAGCAGGTGAACAGTATAATTGAGGAGAGTGTGATCCCCTGATTGTTTAATACACACGGGACATGTCACCAGGTGAACAGTATAAGTGAGGAGAGTGTGTTCCCCTGATGGTTTAATACACACTGGACATGTTACCAGGTGAACAGTATAAGTGAGCAGATTGTTTTCCGCTGATGGTTAAATATGCAAAGGACATGTTACCAGGTGAACAGTATAAGTGAGGAGAGTGTGTTCCCCTGATTGTTTAATACACATGGGACATGTTACCAGGTGAACAGTATAAGTGAGGAGAGTGTGTTCCCCTGATGGTTTAATACTGACGGGACATGTTACCAGATGAACAGTATAAGTGAGGAGAGTGTGTTCCCCTGATGGTTTAATGCACACAGGACATGTTACCAGGTGAACAGTATAAGTGAGGAGAGTGTGTTACCCTGATGGTTTAATATACACGGGACATGTTACCAGGTCAACAGTATAAGTTAGGAGAGTGTGTTCCCCTGATGGTTTAATAAACACAGGAAATGTTACCAGGTGAACAGTATAAGTGAGGAGAGTGTTTTCCCCTGATGGTTAAATATGCAAAGGACATGTTACCAGGTGAACAGTATAAGTGAGGAGAGTGTGTTCCCCTGATGGTATAATATACATGGGACATGTTACCAGGTGAACAGTATAAGTGAGGAGAGCGTCTTCCCCTGATGGTTTAATACTGACGGGACATGTTACCAGGTGAACAGTATAAGTGAGGATAGTGTGTTCCCCTGATGGTTTAATGCACACAGGACATGTTACCAGGTGAACAGTATAAGTGAGGATAGTGTGTTCCCCTGATGGTTTCATATACACGGGACATGTTACCAGATGAACAGTATAAGTGAGGAGAGTGTGTTCCCCTGATGGTTTAATATACACAGGACATGTTACCAGGTGAACAGTATAAGTGAGGAGAGTGTGTTCCCCTGATGGTTTAATATACACGGGACCTGTTACCAGGTGAACAGTATAAGTGAGGAGAGTGTGTTACCCTGATGGTTTAATATACACGGGACATGTTACCAGGTGAACAGTATCAGTGAGGAGAGTGTGTTCCCCTGATGGTTTAATACACACGGGACATGTTACCAGGTGAACAGTATAAGTGAGGAGAGTGTGTTCCCCTGATGTTTTAATATACACAGGACATGTTATCAGGTGAACGGTATAGGTGAGGAGAGTGTGTTCCCCTGATTGTTTAATGCACACGGGACATGTTACCAGGTGAACAGTATAAGTGAGGAGAGTGTGTTCCCCTGATGTTTTAATATACACAGGACATGTTACCAGGTGAACAGTATAAGTGAGGAGAGTGTGTTCCCCTGATTGTTTAATACGCACGGGACATGTTACCAGGTGAACATTAGAAGTGAGGAGAATGTGTTCCCCTGTTTGTTTAATACGCACGGGACATGTTACCAGGTGAACAGTATAAGTGAGGAGAGTGTGTTCCCCTGATGGTTTAATACACACGGGACATATTACCAAGTGAACAGTAGAAGTGGGGAGAATGTGTTCCCCTGATTGTTTAATACACACGGGAAATGTTACCAGGTGAACAGTATAAGTGAGGAGAATGTGTTCCCCTGATTGTTTAATACACACGGGACATGATACCAGGAGAAAAGTCTAAGTGAGGAGAGTTTGTTCCACTGATGGTTTAATGCAAACAGGACATGTTACCAGGTGAACAGTATAAGTGAGGAGAGAGTGTTCCCCTGATTGTTAAACACGCACGGGACATGTTACCAGGTGAACAGTATAAGTGAGGAGAGTTTGTTTCCCTGATGGTTTAATATACACAGGACATGATACCAGGTGAGCAGTATAAGTGAGCAGATTGTGTTCCCCTGATGGTCTAATATACACGGGACATGTTACCAGGTGAACAGTATATGTGAAGAGAGTGTGTTCCACTGATTGTTTAATACACACGGGACATGTAATCAAGTGAACAGTATAAGTGAGGAGAGAGTTTTCCCCTGATTGTTTAACACACACGGGACATGTTACCAGGTGAACAGTATAAGTGAGGAGAGTGAGTTCCCCTGATGGTTTAAAACACACGAGATGTCAACAGGTGAACAGTATAAGTGAGGAGAGTGTGTTCCCCTGATTGTTTAATACTGACGGGAAATGTCACCTTGTGAACAGTTTAAGGGAGGAGAGTGTGTTCGCCTGATGGTTTAATATACACGGGACATGTTACCAGGTGAAAAGTATAAGTGAGGAGAGTGTGTTCCCCTGATGGTTTAACACGCACGGGACGTGGCACCAGGTGAAGAGTAGAAGTGAGTAGAGTGTGTTCCCCTGATGGTTTAATATCCGTGGGACATGTTACCAGGTGAACAGTAGAAATGAAGAGAGTGTGTTCCCTTGATGGTTTAATATACACAGGTCATGTTACCAGGTGAACAGTGTAAGTGAGGAGAGTGTATTCCACAGATGGTTTAATACTGACGGGACATGTTACCAGATGAACAGTATATGTGAGGAGAGTGTGTTCCCCTTATGGTTTAATATACACGGGACATGTTTCCAGCTGAACAGTATAAGTGAGGAGACTGCTTTGCCCTGATGGTTTAATATACACGGGACAAGTTACCAGGTGAACAGGATAAGTGTGGAGAGTGTGTTCCCCTGATGGTATAATATACACGGGTCATGTTACCAGGTGAACAGTAGAAGTGAGGAGAAGGCTTTCCCCTGATGGTTTAATACTGACGGGACATGTCACCATGTGAACAGTTTAAGTGACGAGAGTGTGTTCCCCTGATGGTTTAATACACACAGGGCATGTCAACAGGGAAACAGTACAAGTGAGGAGAGTGTGTTCCCCTGATTGTTTAATACTGACGGGACATGTCACCATGTGAACAGTTTAAGGGAGGAGATTGTGTTCCCCTGATGGTTTAATACGCACGGGACATGTTACCAGGTGAACTGTATAAGTGAGGAGAGTGAGTTCCCCCTGATGGTTTAATACACACAGGACATGTCAACAGGTGAACAGTATAAGTCAGGTGAGTGTCTTCCCCGGATTGTTTAATACAAACGGGACATGTTACGAGGTGAACAGAAAAGGGAGGAGAGTGTCTTCCCCTGATAGTTTAATACTGTCGGGACATTTCTCCAGGTGAACAGTATAAGTGAGGAGAGTGTGTTCCACTGATGGTTTAATACACACGGGATATGTTACCAGGTGAACAGTATAAGTGAGGAGAGTGTGTTCCCCTGATGGTTTAATACTGACAGAACATTTCCCCAGGTGAACAGTATAAGTGAGGAGAGTGTGTTCCCCTCATGGTTTAATACACACAGGACATGTCTACAGGTGAATAGTATAAGTGAAGAGAGTGAATTCCCTGATTGTTTAATACACACGGGACATGTAACCAAGTGAACAGTATAAGTGAGGAGAGTGTGTTCCCCTGATTGTTTAATACACACGGGACATGTTACCAGGTGAACAGTATAAGTGAGGAGAGTGTGTTCCCCTTATTGTTTAATGCACACGGGACATGTTACCAGGTGAACAGTATAAGTGAGGAGAGTGTGTTCCCCTTATTGTTTAATGCACACGGGACATGTTACCAGGTGAACAGTATAAGTGAGGAGAGTGTGTTCCCCTTATTGTTTAATGCACACGGGACATGTTACCAGGTGAACAGTATAAGTGAGGAGAGTGTGTTCCCCTTATTGTTTAATATACACGGGACATGTTCCCAGGTGAACAGTATAAGTGAGGAGAGTGTGTTCCCCTGATGGTTTAATATACACAGGACATGATACCAGGTGAACAGTATAAGTGAGGAGAGTGAGTTCCCCTGATTGTTTAATACACACGGGACATGACACCAGGTGAACAGTATAAGTGAGGAGAGTGTGTTACACTGATGGTATAATATACACGGGACATGTTTGCAGGTGAACAGTATAAGTGAGGAGAGTGTGTTCCCCTGATGGTTTAATACGCACGGGACATGTTACCAGGTGAACAGTATAAGTGAGGAGAGTGTGTTCCCCTGATTGTTTAATACACACAGGACATGTTACCAGGTGAACAGTATAAGTGAGGAGAGTGTGTTCCCCTGATGGTTTAATATACACAGGACATGATACCAGGTGAACAGTATAAGTGAGGAGAGTGAGTTCCCCTGATTGTTTAATATACCCGGGACATGTCGCCAGGTGAACAGTATAAGTGAGGAGAGAGTGTTCCACTGATGGTATAATATACACGGGACATGTTTGCAGGTGAACAGTATAAGTGAGGAGAGTGTGTTCCCCTGATGGTTTAATACTCACGGGACATGTTACCAGGTGAACAGTATAAGTGAGGAGAGTGTGTTCCCCTGATTGTTTAATACACACAGGACATGTTACCAGGTGAACAGTATAAGTGAGGAGAGGGCTTACCCATGATGGTTTAATATACACGGGACATGTTACCAGGTGAACAGTATAAGTGACGAGAGTGTGTTCCACTGATGGTATAATATACACGGGACATGTTTGCAGGTGAACAGTATAAGTGAGGAGAGTGTGTTCCCCTGATGGTTTAATACGCACGGGACATGTTACCAGGTGAACAGTATAAGTGAGGAGAGTGTGTTCCCCTGATTGTTTAATACACACAGGACATGTTACCAGGTGAACAGTATAAGTGAGCAGAGTGTGTTTCCCTGATTGTTTAATACACACAGGACATGTAACCAACTGAACAGTATAAGTGAGCAGAGTGTGTTTCCCTGATTGTTTAATACACACAGGACATGTTACCAGGTGAACAGTATAAGTGAGGAGAGTGTGTTCCTCTGATGCTTTAATACACACAGGACATGTCAACAGATGAACAGTATAAGTGAGGAGAGTGTGTTCCCCTGATGGTTTAATACTGACGGGACATTTCCCCAGGTGAACAGTATAAGTGAGGAAAGTGAGTTCCCCTGAATGTTTAATACACACGGGACATATCAACAGGTGAACAGTATAAGTGAGGAGAGTGAGATCCCCTGAATGTTTAATACGCACGGGACATGTTACCAGGTGAACAGTATAAGTGAGGAGAGTGTGTTCCACTGATTCTTTAATACTGACGGGACATTTCCCCAGGTGAACAGTATAAGTGATGAGAGTGTGTTCCCCTCATGGTTTAATACACACAGGACATGTTACCAGGTGAACAGTATAAGTGAGGTGAGTGTGTTTCCCTGATGGTATAATTTACACGGGACATGTTGCCAGGTGAACATTATAAGTGAGGAGAGTGTGTTCCCCTGATGTTCTAATATACACGGGACATGTTACCAGTTGAACAGTATAAGTGAGGAGAGTGTGTTCCCCTCATGGTTTAATACACACAGGACATGTTACCAGGTGAACAGTATAAGTGAGGTGAGTGTGTTTCCCTGATGGTTTAATTTACACGGGACATGTTGCCAGGTGAACATTATAAGTGAGGAGAGTGTGTTCCCCTGATGGTCTAATATACACGGGACATGTTACCAGTTGAACAGTATATGTGAAGAGAGTGTGTTCCCCTTATTGTTTAATACACACGGGACATGTAACCAAGTGAACAGTATAAGAGAGGAGAGTGTGTTCCCCTGATGGTTTAATACGCACGGGACATGTTACCAGGTGAACAGTATAAGTGAGGAGAGTGTGTTCCCTTGATGGTTTAACACGCACGGGACATGTTACCAGGTGAACAGTATAAGTGAGGAGAATGTGTTCCCCTGATGGTTTAATATACACGGGACATGTTAGCAGGTGAACAGTATAAGTGAGGAGAGTGTGTTCCCCTGATGGTTTAATACGCACGGGACATGTTAGCAGGTGAACAGTATAAGTGAGGAGAGTGTGTTCCCCTGACGGTTTAATACGCACGGGATATGTTACCAGGTGAACACTGTAAGTGAGGAGAGTGAGTTCACCTGATGGTTTAATACAAACAGGACATGTTACCAGGTGAACAGTATAAGTGAGGAGAGTCTTTTCCACTGATGGTTTAATATACACGGGACATGTTACCAGGTGAACAGTATAAGTGAGGAGAGTGTGTTCCCGTGATGGTATAATATACACGGGACATGTTGCCAGTTGAACAGTATAAGTGAGGAGAGGGCTTTCCCCTGATGGCTTAATACGCACGGGACATGTCACCAAGTGAACAGTATAAGTGAGGAGAGAGTGTTCCCCTGATTGTTTAATACGCACGGGACATGTCACCAAGTGAACAGTATAAGTGAGGAGAGTGTGTTCCCCTGATGGTTTAATATACACGGGTCATGTTACCAGGTGAACAGTAGAAGTGAGGAGAGTGTGTTCCCCTGATGGTTTAATACGCACGGGACATGTCACCAAGTGAACAGTATAAGTGAGGAGAGAGTGTTCCCCTGATTGTTTAATACGCACGGGACATGTCACCAAGTGAACAGTATAAGTGAGGAGAGTGTGTTCCCCTGATGGTTTAATACGCACGGGACATGTCACCAAGTGAACAGTGTAAGTGAGGAGAGTGAGTTCCCCTGATGGTTTAATACGCACGGGACATGTCACCAAGTGAACTGTATAAGTGAGGAGAGTGTGTTCCCCTGATGGTTTAATACGCACGGGACATGTCACCAAGTGAACAGTGTAAGTGAGGAGAGTGTGTTCCCCTGATGGTTTAATATACATGAGACATGTTACCAGGGGAACAGTATAAGTGAAGAGAGTGTGTTCCCCTGATTGTTTAATACTGACGGGAAATGTCACCATGTGAACAGTATAAGTGAGGAGAGTGAGTTCCCCCTGATGGTTTAAGGCACACAGGACATGTCAACAGGTGAACAGTATAAGTGAGGTGAGTGTGTTCCCCGGATTGTTTAATACACACGGGACATGTTACCAGGTGAACAGAAAAGGGAGGAGAGTGTCTTCCCCTGATGGTTTAATACTGACGGGACATGTCACCAGCTGAACAATATAAGTGAGTAGACTGTGTTCCCCTGATGGTTTAATATACATGGGACATGTTACCAGGTGAACAGTAGAAGTGAAGAGAGCGTGTTCCCCTGATTGTTTAACATACATGGGACATGTTACCATGTAAACAGTATAAGTGAGGAGAGTGTGTTCCCCTGATGGTTTAATATACACAGGTCATGTTACCAGGTGAACAGTGTAAGTGAGGAGAGTGTGTTCCACAGATGGTTTAATACTGACGGGATATGTTACCAGATGAACAGTATATGTGAGGAGAGTGTGTTCCTCTGATGGTTTAATAGACACGGGACATGTTACCAGGTGAACAGGATAAGTGAGGAGAGTGTGTTCCCCAGAAGGTATAATATACACGGGATATGTTACCAGGTGAACAGTAAAAGTGAGGAGAAATCTTTCCCCTGATGGTTTAATATACACGGGGCACGATACCAGGTGAACAGTATAAGTGAAGAGAGTGTGTTCCCCTGATGGTTTAATATACATGGGACATGTTACCAGGTGAACAGTATAAGTGAAGAGAGTGTGTTCCCTTGATTGTTTAATACCCACGGGACATGTTACCATGTAAACAGTATAAGTGAGGAGAGTCTGTTCCCCTGATGGTTTAATACACACAGGGCATGTCAACAGGTAAACAGTATAAGTGAGGAGAGTGTGTTCCCCTGATTGTTTAACACTGACGGGACATGTCACCATGTGAACAGTTCAAGGGAGGAGATTGTGTTCCCCTGATGGTTTAATACGCACTGGACATGTTACCAGGTGAAATGTATAAGTGAGGTGAGGGTCTTCCCCGGATTGTTTAATACAAACGGGACATGTTACGAGGTGAAGAGTATAAGTGAGGAGAGTGTGTTCCACTGATGTTTCAATATACACGGGACATGTTACAACGTGAACAGTATAAGTGAGGAGAATGTGTTCCCCTGATTGTTAATACTCACGGGAGATGTTACCAGGTGAGCAGTCGAAGTGAGGAGAGTGTGTTCCCCTGATGGTTTAATACGCACGGGACATGTCACCAAGTGAACAGTATAAGTGAGGAGAGTGTGTTCCCCTAATTGTTTAATACGCACGGGACATGTTACCAGGTGAACAGTGTAAGTGAGGAGAGTGAGGTCCCCTGATG